>NC_045445.1:77904628-77905284 GCF_002776525.5 Piliocolobus tephrosceles
TGAAGGAAAAAAATCTTAAGGGCAGCCAGAGAGAAAGGTCGGGTTACCCACAAACGGAAGCCATCAGACTAACAGCAGACCTCTCGGCAGAAACTCTACAAGCCAGAAGAGAGTGGGGGCCAATATTTAACGTTCTTAAAGAAAAGAATTTTAAACCCAGAATTTCATATCCAGCCAAACTAAGTTTCATCAGTGAAGGAGAAATAAAATCCTTTACAGATAAGCAAATGCTTAGAGATTGTGTCACCACCAGGCCTGCCTTACAAGAGACCCTGAAGGAAGCCCTAAACATGGAAAGGAACAACCGGTACCAGCCATTGCAAAAACATGCCAAAATGTAAAGACCATCGAGGCTAGGAAGAAACTGCATCAACTAATGAGCAAAATAACCAGTTAATATCCTAATGGCAGGATCAAGTTCACACATAACAATATTAACCTTAGATGTTAATGGACTAAATGCTCCAATTAAAAGACACAGACTGGCAAACTGGATAAAGAGTCAAGACCCATCAGTCTGCTGTATTCAGGAGACCCATCTCACATGCAGAGACATACATAGGCTCAAAATAAAGGGATGGAAGAAGATCTACCAAGCAAATGGAGAACAAAAAAAAGCAGGGGTTGCAATCCTAGTCTCTGATAAAACAGACTTT
>NC_045445.1:77910284-77927108 GCF_002776525.5 Piliocolobus tephrosceles
AAACAAATTTACAAGAAAAAAACAAACAACCCCATCCAAAAGTGGGCAAAGGATATGAACAGACATTTCTCAAAAGAAGACATTCATACAGCCAACAGACACATGAAAAAATGCTCATCATCACTCGCCATCAGAGAAATGCAAATCAAAACCACAATGAGATACCATCTCACACCAGTTAGAATGGCAATCATTAAAAAATCAGGAAACAACAGGTGTTGGAGAGGATGTGGAGAAATAGGAACACTTTTACACTGTTGGTGGGATTGTAAACTACTTCAACCATTATGGAAAACAGTATGGCAATTCCTCAAAGATCTAGAACTAGATGTGCCATATGACCCAGCCATCCCACTACTGGGTATATACCCAAAGGATTATAAATTATGCTACTACAAAGACACATGCACACGTATATTTATTGCGGCACTATTCACAATAGCAAAGACTTGGAATCAACCCAAATGTCCATCAGTGACAGACTGGATTAAGAAAATGTGGCACATATACACCATGGAATACTATGCAGCCATAAAAAAATGATGAGTTTGCATCCTTTGTAGGGACATGGATGCAGCTGGAAACCATCATTCTTAGCAAACTATCACAAGAAGAGAAAACCAAACACTACATGTTCTCACTCATAGGTGGGAACTGAACAATGAGCTCACCTGGACTCGGGAAGGGGAACATCACACACTGGGGCCTATCATGGGGAGGGGGGAGGGAGGAGGGGGGAGGGATTGCATTGGGGAGTTATACCTGATATAAATGATGAATTGATGGGTGCTGACGAGTTGATGGGTGCAGCACACCAACATGGCACATATATACATATGTAACAAACCTGCACGTTATGCACATGTACCCTAGAACTTAAAGTATAATAAAAAATAAATAAATAAATAAATAAATAAAGAATGTTGAATATTGGCCCCAAAGCTCTTTTAGCTTGTAGGGTTTTAGCTGAGAAGTCCACTTTTAGTCCAATGGGCTTCCCTTTGCCGGTGACCTGAGCTTTGTCTCTAGCTGCCTTTAACATTTTTCTCATTCATTTTAACCTTGGAGAATCTGATGATTGTGTCTTGGGGATGAACTTCTTGTGGAATATCTTACTGGGGTTCTCAATGTTTCCTGAATTTGTATGTTGGCCTTTCTATCTACATTGGGGGCATTCTCATGGATAATATCCTAAAATATGATTTCCAAGTTGGTTCCATTCTCCCCATCTCTTTCAGGTACACCAGTCCATCGTAGATTCAGTCTCTTTACATAATTCCATATTTCTTGGAGGCTCTGTTCATTCTGCCATTAATACTTGTGACTGAATTATAAAATTCTCGTAGTGTGTTTTTAGCTCTGTCAGGTCAGTTGTGTTCTTCTGTATACTGGCTATTCTGTCTGTCTGTTCCTGCAATGTTTTATCATAATTTTTAGCTTTCTTGTAGTGGGTTACAATGTACTCTTGTAGCTCAATGAACTTCATTCCTATTCATATTCTGAAATCTGCTTCTGTCATTTCAGCCATCTCAGCCTCGCCTGTTGTGAACCCTTGCTGGACAGGTGATATGGTCATTTGTAGGAAAGAAGGCATTCTGGCTTTTTGAGTTTTTCGTGTTCTTGCACTGATTCTTTCTCATATTTGTGGGTTTATGTACCTACAATCTTTGAGGTTGCTGACCTTTGGCTGGGTTTCTTTTCTTTTATTGATGAGCTTGAGGGTTTGATTGTGGTACAAGTTCTATTCAGCCAAATGGCTTAATTTCTGAAAGCTTTTAGGGGGCCAGTGCTTAGCTCCCAACCCCTGGCCTGCACATGCTAACTCTGAGGCCCTGACTTTGTTCTCTGGCTCCATGAGGTTTGTAGTCCACAGTGCTGTGGGGCCCAAGGTGCAGCAGCTGCAGCAAGAGTGCTAGCAAATACAGGGGTACCTGCCTTCCAGCAGGCATTTACCACAGTGGCAGAGGCTAGGCAGCTGTGGAGGTGGGGAGCAGAAAGCCCCTGCTGAAGATTGTGTGCACTGTTGTAGTGGAGATGGTACTGGCTGGGGGAAGGTTGCTGGCCAGCACAGGTCTGGGTGCCTTCTTTGTTCCCTGCAAGCAGGAGTGATCACTCGGGGTGTGGGAGGATACCTTCTTCTCTGTGCAGCATTAGCACAGGGGCTAGGTGCTGCTGGGGGTGGGGCTTGCTGGCTCTGTGCCCACTAAGGCTTCATCTTCAATGGTGTTCGGTGGAGGTGGTGGGGGTATACTGCAATCTCGTGTGTTGGCAGAGCATGTGAAGCAAAACCTACTTGTGCAGACAGGTGCCATCAAAGGGATGTGGAGAGTTGCCATGGACTTGAGGAAAGCTGCAGTATGAGGAGGGAATATGCAGGCTGTGCAGTGCCATAGGGGCCACATTTTTGGCACTCTCCATTGATCAGGCAGTCTACTAGTGCAGAAAGTACGGTGTGTGTCCCCAGGGCATCCAAGATTGCCCTGTAAGCTGGAGTGACCAGGCTGAAACCCTGAAAGAGTTCAGCAGACCAAGGAGTGCTCAGGTTGGATCAGCCCCATCTGGTGTGCAAGACTGCATGGCAGAGATCAGATCTGACCATTCCACTAGGTCTAAAGTCTCTTATGGGAGCAAGTTGAGCCAAGAGGGACAGCCGTCCCTGGCCATGCTCCACTACAGATGCTCCCACACTAAACCCTCTGGACTCCATGTCAACTAGCTTGCTGTGCCACCACTTTGCTTGTCTCCTGGGGGCTCCACCCCAGAGAAATGTGGGTCAGCAATTCTGCAGTGCAGTCATCCCAGGATGGAGAGTTTGTGCTGTGAGCCCAAGCCAGGGGTTCCTTGTCTGGTGATGAGCAGCAGGGTGTGTGTGGGACCCATTGGAAACAAACTGGCCTCCTCTTCTTGGGTCAACTGCAGCTTGCTGGAGGTGTGGATAAGGCACTTAAGTAGGGTCTTTGCTCCTTTGTTAGCCCAAGGGTAGCAAGGACAGGTCCACTGCAGAGGCAGTGGTAGAAAAACTTTCAGTTGCCCCTGGAAACTCTGTCCAGGGAGTTGTAAAGTTGCTACTGGCTCAGTATCTCTGGCAGGTGGACGCCCAGGCCTGGAAGACTTGCCTGGTGATGAGATATGGAAACAGACACCAATGTAACAGTCTAGGCATTTTTTTGTAGGATTGCTGTGGTATGCTGGATGCCCACTCCAGTTGCTAGTCACCTTGGAGTTTTTGGTATCTGGAGGTATTGCCACTGAAGGCTGCAAAACAGTAAAAATGGCAACCTGCCTCTCCCTCTGGGATCTCCATCCCAGGGAGGTATGGACCTGTTGCCAGCCTGAATGCATCTGAAGGAGCTGGCTGGAGACCCCAGTTGGTAGGTCTCTTCCAGTGAGGAGGAATAGGATCAGAGACCTGCTTTAAGAATCAGTCTTGCCATGTTGTCATACAGCAGCTGTGCTGTGCTGGGGGTCTGCTTTAGCTTCTGGTCACCTCAGAATCTCCAAGTCCCAAGGCTGACACAGCTAAGTTGCCAAAAGAGCAAAGATGGAGGCCTGCCCCTCCCCTTGGGAGCTCCAACTGAGGAAGTCTTCAAATCTCTGTTGGCCAAAGAACACCCTCAAGGGTGGCTGGAGGTTCTGGTTGGGAGGTCCTGCCTAGTGAGAAGGAACAGGATTGGGAACTTGTTTTAAGAAGCAGTCTAGCCATGTTTTTGTATAGCAGCTGTGCTGTGTTGGGTAATCCCTTTCTCCCCTGGTCAGCTTGGACTCTCCAAAACCTGAAGGCTGGAATGGTTGTCACACAAACAGCAAAGATGGTGGTTCACTTTCTCTCGGGAGCTCCATCCTAGGGAGGTTTCAAAACTGTTTAGCCAGATAACAGTAGTGGGGGTGGCTGGAGACCCTAGTTGGGAGGTCCCACCCAGTGAGAAGGAATGGGATCAAGGACCCACTTAAAGAAGCAGACTGGCCACATTTTCGTAGAGCAGTCGTGCTGTACTTGGGAGTCCCTTCCACCCCGGGTTGGGTTGGACTCTCCAAAGCTCGAAAGTTAAAACAGCTAAGTTGCCCGAATAGCAAAGATGGAGGTTGGTCCCTGGCCCCTCTCCACAGGAGCTCTACCTCAGAGAGGTGTAACACTACTCCCGGTGTCTGGCTGGAATTCCAAGCCACTGGGTCTTATCCTATGAGATGCCATGAAAGTGGGGCCTGTAGACTGTTGCTGCTTGGCCCTCTGGATTCAGCCTCTTTCCTAGGGTATGTACCAGGGTCTGTTCCTGCTTTGCTTGACTTGCAACTGCTTTTTTAGGGGAGCCCAGAAAGCCCAAATATCTAAGGCTCCTCAGTCTCTGCACATGCCTGTGCAGCTGCTCTGCATAAACTTCACCAGCTCTGTGTGTCAGACTGAAGACCCTGGTGGAGTGGGTTCACAAGGGGATCTCCTGACCCAAGGGCTGCAAAGATTTGTGAGAGAAGCATGGTTTCCCAGGGCCACACATTCACTCACTGCTTCCCTAGGTTGGGGACGTTCCTTGGCTCTGTGCTGCTCCCTGGTGGGTCATCATCTTACCTTGCTTTTCTCTGTTCTCTGTGGGTCAAGTTGTTTCCTTGATTAGTCCCAATGTGACTACCTTGATATTTCAGCTGAAGTTGTTGTATTTACTCACCCCTTCCATTCCATCCTGTGAGAGCCACACATACTAGCTACTTCTTGTCTGATATCTTTATCCTCTATTATTTGTTTGTTTGTGTATCTTTTTCTTGGAACTCTTAGTTTATCCAAATCTTAAATATTATTTTAAATAAAATTTCTTATAAATAGAAATGAGAATAAATATCAGAAAATATGACCCTGTGTGATGGCACATACCTGTAGTCTCAGCACTTTGGGAGGCTGAGGTGGTTATAGCAACTGAGGTGAGAAGTTCAAGACAAACCTGGCAAACATGGTAGCACCCCATCTCTACTAAGAAAAAAAAAAAAATACAAATAATTAGACGGACGTGGTGGTGCATGCCTGTAATCCCAGCTACTGGGAGGCTGAGGCAGGAGAATTGCTTGAACATGGAGGGAGAGGTTGCAGTGAGCTGAGATCATGCCACTGCACTCCAGTCTGGGCAACAAGAGCAAAAAGTCAGTCTCAAGAAAAAAAAAAAAAAAAGAAAGAAAAAGAAAATGCAAGTAAACATGAGAAGATGATAAATAGCAATGGTATATCCAACTGCTATTAATCATATTTTAAAAAAATATAATTACTCTTTTTCTCTCTAAACTTGAGGTGGAGCAGAGAATGAATATTGTAGAAACACACACACGCACACGCACACACACACTAATTATAATATGAATGAATAATTCTGCAACATATACTGCAAATAATATTTGAGAAGATACTACAAATATATGGATGTAAGAACAGGGAGAATTTTAAGTGATAATTTAGTTGTTTGATACAGACCAAAGAAAAGTGGAATGGACATAACTGGAAACCAGAATAGTGATAAAATAAAAGATAGTTGATGGGTGCTGACGAGTTGATGGGTGCAGCACACCAACATGGCACAAGTATACATATGTAAAAAACCTGCACGTTATGCACATGCACCCTAGAACTTAAAGTATAATAAAAATAAATAAATAAATAAAAGAAAAAAAGATCTATTTCACAACACACAGTAAATATGTAAAAAAAAATTACACATGGGTTAGAAATAAATTTGGCTCTCAGCCAAAGGCTTCAGGACAGTTGTCTAAAGAGAAGCTGAGGCAAACTGAGTGCCAGGTAGATAAACCCAAGATAGGGTAGAAAATGGACTTTGAAAGTTCACTCATGATTTGGCTCTCTGTCTGTTATTGGTGTATAGGAATGCTTGTGATTTTTGCACATTCATTTTGTATCCTGAGACTTTCCTGAAGCTGCTTATCAGCTTAAGGAGATTTTGGGCTGAGACAATGGGGTTTTCTAAATATACAATCGTATCATCTGCAAATAGGGACAATTTGACTTCCTCTTTTTGTAATTGAATATCCTTTATTTCTTTCTCCTGCCTGATTGCCCTGGCCAGAACTTCCAACACTATGTTGAATAGGAGTGGTGAGAGAGGGCATCCCTGTCTTGTGTCAGTTTTCAAAGGGAATGTTTCCAGTTTTTGCCCATTCAGTATGATATTGGCTGTGGGTTTGTCGTAAATAGCTCTTATTATTTTGAGATATGTCGCATCAATACCTAGCTTATTGAGAGTTTTTAGTATGAAGGGCTGTTGAATTTTGTCAAAGGTCTTTTCTGCATCTATTGAGATATTCATGTGGTTTTTATCTTTGTTTCAGTTTATATGATGGATTACGTTTATTGATTTGCATATGTTGAACGAGCTTTGCATCCCAGGGATGAAGCCCACTTGATCATGGTGGATAAGCTTTTTGATGTGCTGCTGCATTCAGTTTTATTGAGGATTTTTGCATCGACGTTCATCAGGGATATTGGTCTAAAATTCTCTCTCTCTTTTTTTTTCTTTTTTTTGCTGTCTCTGCCAGGCTTTGGTATCAAGATGATGCTGGTCTCATAAAATGAGTTAGGGAGGATTCCCTCTTTTGATATTGATTAGAATAGTTTCAGAAGGAATGGTATCAGCTCCTCTTTGGATGTCTGGTAGAATTCGGCTGTGAATCTGAGTGGTCCTGGACTTTTTTTGGTTGGTAGGCTATTAATTATTGCCTCAATTTCAGAGCCTGTTATTGGTCTATTCAGGATTCAACTGCTTCCTGGTTTAGTCTTGGGAGGGTGTATGTGTCCAGGAATTTATCCATTTCTTCCAGATTTTCTGGTTTATTTGCATAGAGGTATTTATAGTATTCTCTGATGGTAGTTTGTATTTCTGTGGGATCGGCAGCCAACCGACACATGAAAAAATGCTCATCATCACTGGTCATCAGAGAAATGCAAATCAAAACCACAATGAGATTCCATCTCACACCAGTTAGAATGGCGATCATTAAAAAGTCAGGAAACAACAGGTGCTGGAGAGGATGTGGAGAAATAGGAACACTTTTACATTGTTGGTGGGACTGTAAACTAGTTCAACAATTGTGGAAGACAGTGTGGCAATTCCTCAACGATCTAGAACTAGAAATACCATTTGACCCAGCCATCCCATTACTGGGTATATACCCAAAGGATTATAAATCATGCTGCTATAAAGACACATGCACATGTATGTTTATTGTGGCACTATTCACAATAGCAAAGACTTGGAACCGATCCAAATGTCCATCAATGATAGACTGGATTAAGAAAATGTGGCACATATACACCATGGAATACTATGCAGCCATAAAAAAGGATGAGTTCATGTCCTTTGTAGGGACATGGATGAAGCTTGAAACCATCATTCTGAGCAAACTACTGAAAGGACAGAAAACCAAATACTGCAAGTTCTCACTCATAGGTGGGAATTTAACAATGAGAACATTTGGACACCAGGTGGGGAACATCACACACCCAGGCCTGTCGTGGGGTGGGGAGAGGGGGGAGGGATAGCATTAGGTGATATACCTAATGTAAATGATGAGTTAATGGGTGTAGTACACCAACATGGCACGTGTATACATATGTAACAAACCCGGACATTGTGCATATGCACCCTAGAACTTAAAGTATAATAATAATTTAAAAAAAGAAAATGGACTTTGAATCTTGACACAGTTTATAAAACAGGAGTTCTGGGTCTGCACTGTCCTTGGCTTGTGAAATTCTCATAGCACTGTGCTGATCAGCAAAGGGCCCATAATTCTTCATGGTTTCTGATTCTTAAGAAAGTGAAAAAATCAGGGATGGAAGCAAGACTTGGCACTGGACTATAAATTTGAAAGCATTCTATATATCAGGGAATTGAGGCAGCCTAAGTTCTAGGATTGGAAACGTAGGGTGCTTGACTGACTGAAGAGTAAGGGTTGATAGAATTGTGTGTTAGGGATTTTAAAACTATCACTGTAAAGTGGTTGCAACTGGACTCAGTTCAAGGCTTCAGATGTCAAAAGAAAAACTGGAGGTAGGCTTGGATCATTAGACTGCAAAGCACTTTGCTGCTCAGGGATTGAGAATCAAAATTGCCCTTTGCTAAGGATATTGTACTGAATATCAGAGTCCATTTTTCCAAAGCCTGGCTCTGATAATGCTGTGCACATGACTATCTCGTTCTGTTTTATGAAATGCCCATATTTCCATTGTAAGGTACTGAAAGAAAAATGTGAAAACGCAATAAGAATACTTGAAAGGTAGAAACAGATTATGAACCTCCTGATGTGATCTCTTTTGAGGTGGCTATTCTCAATAGGCCCTGACCCAAATTCTCAGCCCCAAGATGAAGCTCAAAATTACCAAAAGAATTGATGAAAAGCAAACATTGTCTGTGGTCCCACCTTGACAACTGTGTTTTTTTTTTTTTTTTTTCCCAAAGGGAGGGAATAACTTTTACTGAGCTTCAGATGAATGTCAGTTCATTCCATACACATACATTATTGCTTCTTGCCCTAGAAGCAAATTATTGCTTTTGCATATTTGGGAAACAGAGACTTACTAAGCTTCTTAGGAGATGCAGTAATGAAATAAAACTTCCTTGCCCTTCCAGCTGGATTTTAGTCACTGGAAAGCTATTTTTTAACATATTAATCTTATAACTGGTCATTTACTGAACCTGTTTGTTGCAACTGTTTAGGGAAAGCTATAATGTGATGGGAGTCTGGACGTTTCTTTGTTTGGTATAGATATCAAAACTCAATTACTTGAAATGAAAGACCACAAATAAATGTCTTTATGCAGACAGGGGTCTTCCAGGATCATTTGGGCTTGAGGATCCACAAATTAAAATTTGATGGGGAAGGAAGGAATGGAATATTTTTGTCCCCTCCTGAGTGTACTGCTGCTTTTAGTTTACTCTCAGAGCTCAGTATGACCATTAATATTATATCTCAACAGGTCACCAAAGGGGCAAAGTGCTAATCAGTTCATCCCTCAGTCTATTGTGCAGTGCCTGTCATGTAGAAAGTGCCTCATCAATTATGTGTTGAGTGCACAAACAAACAAACAAAAACTACATGTCAAGGAACAATGCAGTGTTGGACGGCATAGAGCCTGTGCTGGTGTTTGATGTGGGAAACAGTTTATGCACCAGAGATTGAGGACAGGATAGGCCATTGGTTAAAGTTCATAAGGCACTTCAAGATCATAGTGAGTCTGGGCTGTGTCTGGGAGTCAAGATCTGAGAGCATCTTCTTAAGTTATGACTGAGAGGTGCTCCATCTGGGATTTTGGTAAGACTTGTATACTGTATCCTGGAAATTCCAAAGCCCTCAATGAGGTGGTGAGAGTGCGTGAGAGGGTTGGGACTATGGGAGAAGCACCAGGCTTTACTGATTGTTGGTTGTAACTGGAACGGGCCCTGGCTAGGGGTAGGGAAGCATTCCATGCTCATTTCTTGCAATTTGAAGCAATTCTATGATAAGCCTTAAGGTTCAACAGGACCAGAGGCCAGAGGAATTTTACCTATTGGGAATAATGGTTACTTTGGAACTTGACTTGGAGACACAAACATCATTGGAGCTTCGAGAGTTGAGGCAAACGGATTCTTGCCATTCAGATGTCAATTAATATTTTTAATCTGTAACTCTTTGAAACTGTGCTTCATCCCCTCACCAATAATATTTTTTTAATGAGTCGCTAAGTATTTTTTGTTTGTTTTTAAAACAGCAATAGAAAAGAAATTAAGAGAATAAAAGGAGTCTGAAGTAAATGCCTTTGAAAACCTGAATTAAACAAATGATTATCTAGGAAAATCTTAACCCTCGAGAGTTAAAAATTCTCAGTAAACAAATTGCCTGGAATAATTTGTGGAATTTATTAAAGATCTAACTTCTCCTATCCACCAACATACCCCACTCCCTTCAAGGTTTTAGCATTTTTCAAACTGGAATCTGTTTATCTGTCATCACCTCTGCTGGAAACTGAACTCCTTCCAGAGAGAAGAAAGGAGCTTATGTAGTGAGAGAGGGGCAAGGTACAAGTTCAACTCGTTATCTTTAACCAGCACACTACTGCAGGTGAGTTATACAATTGTCTCACTGAATGAAGGCAGGTGTTGGGGGTCTTTCTCAACCAGAAAGTTGTTAGTGCAGGACCTGATGCTATCTCTTGCTTGGATAAATTTCTTCAGCCACCTATGTGAAGGCCCAAGTGGTTTCCATTTTGACAACCACAATCCTATGTTACACACCTTCAACTGGCTAAATAAAAACTTATGTTGTGACTAATAGCTTCTAGCAGGGTGAATGTCCAAGGCTTTGCAGGCCTGCTAGGGGGTTTCCTATCAAACAATGCTTTACTAGTTCCAAGAATGTTAGACCTGCATGAAACCTTTGGAGATCATATAGTATAATACTGTCTCCCCACAACCCTAGTTCTCTCATATTACAAGTGAGAAAACCAAGACTTCAGGGAGTGAAGTGAAATGCCTGAGGTCAAAGGGTATGAGAGTCGAAGCCTTAGGACTCAAACCAAGACTCCTCATCCCCATTCTATTGCTTTTTCCAGCCACAGCTTCTGACGCTAATAGTCTAGGTCCGCTGGTCAGTTACAACAGCATAGTGAGAAGAGGAGTGGGGATTGGGACCTTTGCCTTGAAAGCAATAAAAAAGTGGAGCTTAGAATATACAAGACAAGTTGTCTGGGCTGGTTTCAGCCTTTGTTGTAAAAAGACCTTCATACCACTGCCATCTCTGGTCTGACCCCAGGTTTCTTTAACTGTATAGGTGGTAGGAAAACTCACATCATAGCATGATTTATCTTGAAGACAAGTTTCATTTGTTCTATAGTTTTAAAGATTTTGAAAATGAATGCTTGGGCAGTCGACCACAGTGCTCACTACTCCCTAATGTCTCATACCAGGCCAATCTGAAGATTAAAGAGTGTGACTGTGTTGGCATGCATCAGCTATATGTGTTCTTGTGCTTTCATGTATGTATATATCCTGATATTTGTGCATAAAACCTGCATCTAACACCATATTAGGCTCCCAAAACAGGCTCCCCCAAACTTGCATATGGTTTGGGAAGAAAACATGTTTCCCCCCACACATGTAATCATACAATTACCTGTGTGCAAGGTTATGAATAAAAAATGTCTGTATGTATCTGTAAGTGTGAAAGTTAGCTGCTGGTTGGTTTTTGGCAAACAATTGTCATGATTTCACTAAGGTTGTTCATATAGGTAAGTGTTAAGGGTGGAACCCTCCAATGTATGGCTGTCCCTACCTCTGGAGACCAGGCTCTTGAGCAGAATGCCTCAACCAGTTGGATCTTTCCTCACCACACCACTCCCTTTGGACAATGTGTGCAATAAGACTTGCCCTGCCTCTGGATTTCAGGGGAGCACAACTGTCAGCACCGGGTCCATGGTAGTCCCTTTTCCTTCTCTGCTTGTTGTGTTCAGGAAACTGCAAGATTGCTAGTGTAGTTGGAGACTTGTGCAGGAAAGATACCATAACAGGAGATGAGATTAAAGAGTGAATGTGATATAATGTTTGGCAGGTCATAAGGTGTGTGCCACAGGAAACCATTGTAGGGTTCTAAGCAGAGAAGTGACATAATTTTGCATAAAAGTCCCAGTCTGGTGCATCAAAGAGAGACTATAAGGGGGCGAGGCAGTAACAGAGGGCCCAGTTAAAAGCTATGATGATAACAGAGGTGAAAGAGGGTGGTACATTGTTACCAGTGTGATACATATGAAGGGGAATGAGAAGTGTGAGGGGTCCTAGTCCCTTTTGAAAGTAGAAATGACAGTATCCATGAATGTGGTATGAGAGTGAGAGGAATCCAAAGATGTCTCCAAAGATTTTGGACTGAGCAAGGGAAAGGATAGAGTTGACATTTCCTGGGATGGGAAGAATTATGGGAGGAATGGATTTGAGGGAAAGGGAATCAGGGACTTAGTTCTGTATCATGAATTTGAATTTAAGATGACTTTCAGAGATCCAGGTGGTGATGTTGAGTAGGCATGAAACATGAACCTGGAGTCCAGAGAGAGGACTGACCTTGAAACATTAATGTGTGATTCCTTTATTTGCAGGTAAAATCAAAACATAGGTAGAATTGTGTATGATTCTTAGAAAGTGAGCACAGGTGAAGATAACAGTTCTGAGAAGCCAACTCTAGAGCACTGCAATGCAAAGAGTTCAAAGCAGTGAGGAGTAACTAGCCATGACTCTGAAAAATAGCAGACACTGAAGCAGAAGCACAGTCAAGAGACAGAAATGTCCTGTAAATTAAGTGAGGAAAGTATTACAAGGAGGAGGAAGTGATCAATTGTGTCAAATTTTACTTTTCAGTCAAGTAAGACCAGAATTGAGAAATAATCACTAGGTTTAACAATATGCAGGTTAGTTGGGGACCTTGAGAAGAGCTACTTCCATGGAGTGGTGGGGATAAAAGTTTGACTAGGGTGGGTTAAAGAAAAAAATGGGATTAGCATAAGTGAACAAATCAAGACCACATAATGATTTTTGAGAAACTTTGGTGTACAGAGATGATGCAGTAGATGGAGTGGGTTGTACAGTTAAGGTAGGGTGTTTTGTTTCTTTCTCATTGGTTTTGTTGTTGTTGTTGCACGGGAGACTTTGTGGAATGTTTGTGTACTGATGGGAATCATCCAGTAGATAAAGGTAAATTGATGATGTGGCAAAGAGCACAGACAGCATTGCTGGGACCATGCACTGAATAGTCAAGAAGGGGTGTAATCTAGTGGCCAACGGTAGGGATGGGTTTTCATAGGAATGTAGAGAGTTTATGCATAGTGATGAAAGGGAAAGCAGAATATCGAGTTGCAGATGCATGGAGGTGAGAAGTTTTTTAAGGCCATTCCTTTACTTTCATGTTCTCAGTGTCATCAGTTGAGACTGGGTGATATGGTTTGGCTGTGTCCTTACCCAAATCTCATCTTGAATTCCCACATGTTGTGGGAGTGACCTGTTAGGAGGTAATTGAATCATGGGGGCAGGTCTTTCCTGTGCTGTTCTTCATGATAATGAATAAGTCTCACAAGATCTGATGGTTTTAAAAAGAGAAGTTTCCCTGCACAAGCTCTCTTCTCTTGTCTGCCACCACGTGAGATGTGCTTTTCATCTTCTGCTGTGATTGTGAGGCCTCCCCAGCCACATGAAACTGTAAGTTCATTAAACCTCTTTCTGTTGTAAATTGCCCAGTCTCGGGTATGTCTTTATCAGCAGCATGAGGACAGACTAATACAGTAGGTATTCCAGTAGTAAATGGAATTCTTCAAAGGATAAGGTGTGAACTGCAATGCCTAACATGGACTGAGTAGACAGGGGAAGTGCATGAAGTTGTACTACCATATTCTTGACACTATTCTAGGCACAGGAGATGCGGTCATGGGAACACGCATTTGGAGCATATGTTCACTCATGGGTGTTAGTTTGATAACAAAGTGGGGTTGGAGGAAGTATCTGGTACCTGGTTCCCCTGACCGGCTTCGGGGCAAAGGATACATATTCTGGTAAAACACAGGCCTTGGCCTCCAGATAAAACAAAACTCATTCTAACTACCCCTCACCTGGAGGCACAGGGATGGAGGATGGGGAGGGGATGGTGTTGGAACACTGAGGGGCCTAGTGGTCTATTTCTCTGCAGCTGAGAGTTAAGGTATTTTCCTCCTAAGAGTGAGCCCCTCTCCAACAGATATTCCACTAACCTTTGCTGTCAAATGTCTGGCTCACCCTCCTACTCTGTCTGGTTTCTGGTTGCTATGGCAATGTGTCCAGGAACACTGCTCTCCCAGTGTAAATGAGTGGGAGCCTGTTAATGTAGACAGGGGTGCATTGTGGGACCAGGGGAAAATCCTTGAAGGCGAGAATAGCCTAATACACTTAGGTACTTCGGTGACTAACAGCTTCCAAAGCCCCTCCACCAGGCATTTACACCACCACTCCCAGAAGGCAGGCGAGGTAAATTGCAAACAGGGAGCCTTAGAGCACATAACAGAGGCTTTCATTGGTGTCATTTTCCAGAAAAATTCAGTGTGTTAGGAAATCTTCACTTGCTCATGTTCCAAGGTAGTCTCAGTGTGCTCTCACTAGTAGTGCACTGTCGTACAGAACTGCTGAGCACCAAGCACTATGAGAACCTTAAGTATATGCCAGTAATTTAATAGGAACTAGGGATACTCAGTGAAAATGACATGTTCACAGGTGTGGGTTTGTGGCCATGGCAGATTTTAGCCTAAGGGAACAAGTTCTGATGTCAACCCAGACATTCATCTTTAATAGGGGACAGCCTTCCTCATTCTCACTCGAACTTTTTTCTTCCATGAAGCACACAGGGGCAAAGATAAAGGTAGGACTGAGGTTTGTGTGAAGTTCTGAGGTGCTCATTTTCCCCTTCTCTCTAGCTGAGACCCTCTGTGTCTTAACTCCATCAGTCTTGCTTAGCCATGCAAGCTTCCAGACCCATAATCAGCTTTGAGTATCAGTGTCCAGATATACAATAGCCTAGTCTGCCTGGTGGCTGGTTTCTATGGCAATCCTGCCAAGAGCTTTTCTCCCTAAATGAAATAAAAAGAGAGAATAAAAGAAGGGCAGGTGGCTGCCCATGTGGAGAATGGAAAAGAATTAAAATTTGAATATCCTAATTAGACTAACTGATAGACTTTTGAATTTAACAGGTCACAAATACAGGCCAAGGCAGCAGAGGAACTGACTGGGAAAAGAGAGTTTCAAACAAGAAAAAGGCCTGTTTTCATTCAAGAAACTTCTATGGAAAGTTGAAAGATAAGGAAATTAGGAGTAGGACTCAGGATGAACTCAGATCAGGAGTAGGACTCAGATTAGGAGTAGGACTCAGGATGAACTCAGTAATTGGTACTGCCTATTGAAAAATCCAGATTCAAGTCCATCTACTTGGAGCATGTTGGCAGGGAGGTGTCTAGAATTACTTCCCTGGGAAGAGAATGGGCCTGGTGCCCCTCCCTCTGGTCTGGTGGCTGAGGGAACAAGCCAAGGTGTTGACACCCAGGTCCACAGCGCCCATGGCATTCAGGTCAGGGATAGTTTGAAGCACTCAGCTACTCTGTTGCCCACTTGTTTGCAGGTTAAGATCTGCCTCATTTTCCTTCTTTCAGCCTCTCTTCTCCAATTAACATTCTGGACTCTATAATCAGCTTAGGTGTCTAATGACTCCATCATAGCTTAAAAGGTCCTAGCTGCTGGTTGCTATGGTGATGCAGCCAGGAGCTCTGCTCACTAAGTTAAAATAAGAAAGAACCTGAGGTGGGTAGGGGACAGTGCATGGAGAGGGTCAAGATTGAAGTTAACAATAAGCTAATTACACTAATTGATAGCTTTTGCTAACTAAAATATCCATAAATACATGCCCCAGGACAAAGGTAGAGGGAGCTTACCTGGGAAAATAAAGTATCAAGCACAAAAGAGGCTTTCACTATAGCCATTTCCAAGAAGCAATCCAGAGGATAAGAAAAGGCTCTGTCTGCTGAAGATCAGAGGATATGGGTCTTATGAACACACAGGCATGTTAGGGGATCAAGGTCCTCATTTGTGGCAGTCTAAGACCCCTCCATTGTCAGTCGTGGCTGCTTAGATGGGGAACTGAGGCTCAGAAGTGGAAAGGGACTAAAACTAAATCACATGCTAGGTTAGCAGCAGAGCTGTGAGTGGAGTTCAAGGCCCTGCACACCGTGTCAGAGCTCTCTCTCTGACTCCAATCGGCCTCCAGATAGAGCCCAGGATGGTCAACCCCCTTCCCCCAATTTTATAGATGAAGAACTGAATTCCAGAAAAGGGAAGAAAACTGGCCAGGGTAACACAGTTTATTCTGAAATGAGAACACAGCTCTCCTGGCTTCTAAGTGGATCAGGTAAATGGCCAGTTAGTCAAGAATTAGGTCAGAGACAACGGAAATAGACAAAGGAGCACCATACTTTACAGGAATTCTACACAATTTATAAGCCAGGGTAAAAAAAGATTCTCAGTGATGGGAAGAAATGGGTGCCATTAAAAGAGAGAGAGGGGAAAAGGAACAAAGGAGAAAAAGGGACACAGAAAAACTCCTCTGTATATGACTGTTATTTTCTTTGGAAAGAGTCCCTTCCTTGAGCAACAGGTGGAAATAAGATTCACAGGTTTTCCTCCCAGAATATCTTGCTACAGAACCTAGGGGAGTGTGATGCTAATTTGCAGGTTTCTGAGCGGCCTCTCATCAATGTATAGATTAAAAAAAAAAAAATAGTTCATCAGAGTGAAGAAATGACATCTCTAATATCAGACCCTGCGTTAGTGGTCAAAGCTGTTAGTGGATCCCAGCCCTTATGATGACCTTGGCAGGGCTCTTCTAGCAGGAGTGTAGGCAGCAGGAAGAGCACTCTCTATGTGCCTGACACTTCCATGCGGAGATTATGATTACACCTGGGAGTCAGGGGACATGATGAGAGAGAGGCATTCCCCATGCACTTTCCTGAAAGGACCTGGTTCCCCTTTCTCTGGCCTGTGGGCAAAGGATACACGGCTTCCACCGGTGGCTCAAGCCTGTAATCCTAGCACTTTGGGAGGCCGAGGCGGGTGGATCACGAGGTCAGGAAATTGAGACCATCCTGGCTAACATGGTGAAACCCCGTCTCTACTAAAAATATAAAAAACTAGCCAGGCTTAGTGGCGGGCGCCTGTAGTCCCAGCTACTCGGAGGCTGAGGCGGGAGAATGGCGTGAACCCGGGAGGCGAAGTTTGCAGTGAGCCGAGATCGCGCCACTGCACTCCA
>NC_045445.1:77932108-77938416 GCF_002776525.5 Piliocolobus tephrosceles
GAGCAGCGTTGCCGCAGTGCCGCACAGGCCTTTACAGAGTTGCTGAATGGTTTAGATCCTCAAAAAATAAAGCAATTGAACCTGGCCATGATTAACTATGTCTTGGTTGTCTATGGACTTGCCATTTCTCTCCTTGGAATAGGACAGCCTGAGGAACTATCTGAAGCTGAAAACCAGTTTAAGAGGATTATTGAACACTACCACAATGAGGGACTTGATTGCTTGGCCTACTGTGGAATTGGAAAAGTATATTTGAAAAAAAACAGATTTCTGGAAGCTCTCAATCACTTTGAGAAAGCAAGAACCTTGATTTATCGTCTTCCTGGAGTGTTAACTTGGCCCACAAGTAATGTGATTATTGAAGAGTCCCAGCCAGAAAAAATAAAGATGCTGTTAGAGAAATTTGTTGAAGAATGCAAGTTCCCTCCAGTGCCAGATGCCATTTGTTGCTATCAGAAGTGCTGTGGATATTCTAAGATCCAGATATATATAACTGATCCAGACTTTAAGGGTTTTATACGTATCAGCTGTTGCCAGTACTGTAAAATAGAATTTCACATGAATTGCTGGAAGAAGTTAAAAACTACAACCTTTAATGATAAAATTGACAAGGATTTTCTACAAGGAATATGTCTTACCCCTGACTGTGAAGGTGTCATTTCTAAAATTATCATCTTCAGCAGTGGTGGTCAAGTTAAATGTGAATTTGAACACAAAGTCATAAAACAAAAGGTTCCTCCAAGACCTATTCTGAAACAGAAATGTTCTAGTC
Organism: Piliocolobus tephrosceles; assembly: GCF_002776525.5. NCBI lineage: Eukaryota > Metazoa > Chordata > Mammalia > Primates > Cercopithecidae > Piliocolobus > Piliocolobus tephrosceles. The sequence goes on from NC_045445.1 coordinate 77,932,881, forward strand.
TAGAGAAACTAAGACTGAAAGAAGACAAAAAATTGAAGAGAAAGATCCAAAAAAAAGAAGCAAAAAAATTAGCACAAGAAAGAATGGAGGAGGACTTAAGAGAAAGTAATCTACCCAAAAACGAAGAGCAGAAAGAAACTGTAGACAATGTTCACCACTGTCAGTTCCTTGATGACAGAATTCTACAGTGTATAAAGCAGTATGCTGACAAGATTAAATCTGGCATATGGAATACAGCCACGCTTCTCAAAGAATTGCTTTCTTGGAAAGTTTTGAGCACAGAAGACTATACAACCTGTTTTTCAAGCAGAAATTTTCTAAATGAAGCAGTGGACTATGTTATTCATCATTTGATTCAAGAAAAGAGCAGAGTAAAGACAAGAATATTTCTGCATGTTTTGAGTGAGCTTAAAGAAGTGGAGCCCAAATTAGCCACCTGGATCCAAAAACTTAATAGCTTTGGCTTAGATGCCACAGGACCTTTCTTTTCTCGGTATGGAGCATCTCTTAAGCAGCTTGATTTTAGCATCATGACTTTCCTCTGGAATGAGAAATATGGTCACAAACTAGACTCTATAGAAGGAAAGCAACTTGATTATTTCTATGAGCCAACATCATTGAAGGAAGCCCGTTGTTTAATATGGCTGCTAGAAGAACACAGAGACAAGTTCCCAGCATTGCATAGTGCTTTAGATGAATTCTTTGATATAATGGACAGCCGCTGTACTGTGTTAAGGAAACAAGACAGTGCCGAAGCACAGTTTAGTTCTACCAAGGTGAAAAACAAAGGCAAGAAAAAGAAGCTAAAGGATTCAAAACCTATGTTAGTTGGGTCTGGAACAACTTCAGTAACTCCAAATAATGAGATCATCACTTCAAGTGAAGACCACAGCAATCAAAATTCAGATACTGCAGGCCCATTTGCAGTGCCTGACCATCTTCGGCAAGACGTAGAAGAATTTGAAGCTCTCTATGACCAACACAGTAATGAATATGTTGTCCGCAATAAGAAGCTATGGGACTTTAACCCAAAGCAAAAATATTCAACTCTATATGATTACTTCTCTCAGTTGTTGGAGGAACATGGTCCCTTGGACATGAGTAACAAGATGTTCTCTGAAGAATATGAGTTTTTCCCAGAAGAAACTCGACCAATACTAGAAAAAGCAGGAGGTTTAAAATCTTTTCTCTTGGGATGTCCTCGTTTTGTTGTGATTGACAACTGTATTGCATTGAAGAAAGCTGCATTACGGCTCAAGAAAAAAAGAAAGAAGAAAAACATTAAAACAAAAGTAGAAGACATTTCAAAAGCAGGAGAGTATTTACAAGTTACACTACCACTGAATTCAGCTGCTAGGGAATTTAAACCAGATGTAAAGTCTAAACCAGTGTCAGATTCATCCTCAGCACTAGCTTCTGAAGATGTGAAGCCCAAACCCGTGTCTGCTAATTCTCCCAAGCCAGCTTGTGAAGATGTGAAGGCGAAACTACTATCTGGTAATTCTTCTATGCAAGTTTCTGAGGATGGGAAAACCAAAGGGGTTTCTTCTAATTCTCCCAAACCAGGCTCTGAGGATGTAAATTACAAACAAGTCTCCTCTAATTCCCCTAAACCGGTTCTTGAGGATGTGAAACCAACTTATTGGGCTCAATCCCATTTGGTCACAGGACACTGTACGTATCTTCCTTTCCAGAGATGTGACATCACCCGGACACCACCAGCACACATAAATGTGTTACCAGGTTTGCCCCAGTACACCAGCATATATACATCCTTGGCCAGCCTTTCTCCTGAATATCAGCTACCAACATCAGTACCAGTGGTGCCGTCTTTTGTAGCCAATGACAGAGCAGATAAAAATGCTACTGCCTATTTTGAGGGTCATCATTTGAATGCTGAAAATGCTGCTGGTCACCAGATTGCCTCTGAAACACAGATCCTTGAGGACTCTTCGGTAACATCTGTAAAGTCACAGTGCAGCACAGGTGATGCTTATATGGTCCTAAGTGAGTCTAACAGAAATGATGGGCACTGTGGAAATTCTAAGAACAAATGTGAAGTAATTCCAGAAAGCATCAGTGCAGTAACAAACATTCCACACGTGCAGATGGTTGCCATACAGGTATCTTGGAACATAACACACCAAGAAGTCAATACTGAGCCATATAATCCTTTTGATGAACAACAAGGGGAAATTTCACAGATTGAAAAGGAGTACCAAGTATTACAAGACCAACTTAAAAAAGCGTGTGAAAATTATGAGCAGATAAAACTTAAGGGCTTAGAAGAAACCAGGAACCTGGAAGAAAAGTTGAAAAGGCACTTAGAAGAAAACAAGATGTCAAAGATGGAATTAGATTGGTTCATTCAAGATCTGGAAAGAGAAATTAAAAAATGGCAACAGGAAAAAAAAGAAATCCAAGGAAGACTAAAATCACTGAAGAAGAAAATTAAAAAGGTTTCAAAAGCCAGTGCAATGTATACCCAGAAAAATGATGGAAAGGATAAGGAACATGAATTACATCTGGATCAGTCCCTTGAAATCAGCAACACACTTACAAACGAGAAAATGAAAATAGAAGAGTGTATAAAGAAAAGGAAAGAGGATTATGAAGAGAGTCATCAGAGAGCTGTGGCTGCAGAGGTATCCGTACTTGAAAACTGGAAGGAGAGTGAAGTGTATAAGCTACAGATCATGGAGTCACAAGCAGAAGCCTATCTGAAGCAGCTGGAGCTGATTAGCCATGATCCTGCAGCATATCCTGACATGAAGTCTGATATATGTTCATGGGAATTGTTTCTTTCTCATGTTACAAAAGAAATTGAGAAAGCAAAGTCTCAGTTTGAAGAACAAATTAAAGCAATTAAAAATGGTTCTCGGCTCAGTGAACTTTCTAAAGTGCAGATTCCCAAGCTTTCATTTCCTGCCTGTAACATGGTTCATTCTGAGTTACTCTCTGAGTCTTCAGGCCACGATGACCAAGGGCTTATGACTTCTGCAAGCCATGTGACTGGAAACCTCGCAGCACTTCACAGGGATCCCAGTGTGTTCTCTGCCAGTGATTCCCCAGGGGAGGCTCCTTCTGCGCTGTTGCCAGGGCCAGCCCCCAGTCAGCCTGAAGCCACTCAGCTGCCAGGGCCAAAAAGGGATGGCCAGGCAGCTCTGTCAGAGCAAAGCCTTGTGGCTGATCGGAAGCAGCCTGTTCCTCCAGGACATGCTGCACGTTCAAGCCAGTCTCCAAAAAAGCCGTTCAATAGTATTATTGAGCACCTGTCAGTGGAATTCCCATGTTACGATAGCACTGAGCTTGGTGGTTTTATTAAAAACGTGCGAAGCAAAAACAAGAGCTCACTTTCAGGATTGAGTATTGACGAAATTGTCCAAAGAGTGACAGAACACATTCTAGATGAACAGAAAAAGAAAAAGCCAAACCCAGGAAAGGACAAGAGGACTTATGAGCCCAGCTCTGCTGCCCCCATGACCGGGTCCTCCCAGGACCCACCCTCGGCGGTTGTTGCACCATCACCCAAAACCAAGGGGCAGAAAGCAGATGTCCCTGTGAGGGTTGCACCGGGTGCAAGTTCCTGTGAAATATGCCACGAGGTGTTCAAATCAAAAAACGTGTGTGTGCTCAAATGTGGGCACAAGTATCACAAAGGGTGCTTTAAGCAGTGGCTTAAAGGGCAGAGCGCTTGCCCAGCCTGCCAGAGTCATGATCTCCTGTCAGAAGAGTAGCCTGCACCTTCTGGAAGAGGCTGGCCCAGTGAGAAATGGGAGCTGCCTTCCTGCTCCCCTAGGTAGTCACACTTCACTAAAGCGTCATCCACCAGCATGCTGAATTGGAAGAATGACAATTTCCTATCACTGGTGTAAAAAGCAAACATTTGAAGACCCTTTTGCATTGTGTGTCACAAAGCTAAATTCATGGAAATCGTTAATATCATTGATATTAAGTAATTTCCCCACTCCAAGTGAATACTTTGATGATGGCCAAGTAGTGGCTAATAAAATGCCAGCTACCACACTCATGGGTCGCTGGGGCTGTGCAGGGCTCTTTGAGGTGGGTGGCTTCTTTTGGAAAGTACTGTGAGTGCCTTGAAGCAGTATTCTAGTGATAAAAATTCTTAACATATTCAAGCGCCCCACGTTTGTTCCCCTTTTGTGTTTGAAAAACCTGTTCTAGTAGCTCCGCAAGAGAGATGATACTGACTTTTAAAATTTTTCACAAGAGTCTGTATTCCTGAAAATATGTCTATATTTTTCCTCAAAGATTCTGCATTTTAAGAATGGGCATAAGCAAACTACATTTTAATAATTTATAATGTTAAAATATTGGCTGATTTAGACCAAAAGATTCAAATCTCCTCTTTGTGAAATCCCATCTGCATTTGATTTTTTATTATTTTGTGTTCCCCCCAATAGATTGTTTTAAGTGTTTACTTTTTATCTTTTATAGATGTAATCTGATTTTCAAAAATCACTAATAGTTTTTAATTAGTATCGACTAAGATATTTCCCCCTGGAATCGAGGCTGTGTGTCCATCATCCCAGCCCCTAGTTGGAGCCTGCTCTTCGAACTCCGCTGCCCTCCTCAGCAGCTTCTGTCCTCTTTTGTGAGTCAGTCAGCAAGTGCTTGGGATCCGCATCCATCCAGCCGTGCTGAGCACACAACAGGCTGTGTGTGGAAATGGCCACCATCATTCTCCTTCCCCATCCCCACCCCACAAAAAGAGAAGCTGTGTCTTTAGACAGCCCTAAGGTGTCTGTGTAACAATCGTTCTGTGTTTGACATTTATGTAAAGTAATGCATGCAATCTTGTACTGTGGCCTAAGAACAAAATTGTAACTGCATTTGAAACCATGAAAAAATTAGATATTGTTTTGTGACTTTTAGACAGTGGTAAATATAGAACCATGAATTCTGGACACATTCCATTTCTCTCCAACATAAAGGATCAAAAAATGCTTTTTGATGTGTTATTTGTTCCACTGGAAACTTAGAGTCATGAGTTTATGAGCTGATTTGGTCACCTTCCTCTGCCTTTGTTCACCATGAGTTCTGATGTCTTAGTGACTTAGTTCATAGAAGCTCACGTCTTAGTTTGAAACAGATTCTCCACGATGGTCCCCAAAACATTGTCTGCATATCCACAAGAATTGAGCTCTATGGGTGTTAACATGCATAAAGATCAGTTTGCAGTAGCAAGTACAAAAGGAGAAGAGGAACATCTGTTGAGTGTGTTTTATATACAACTTGAGATACTTGTGAACATGCCTTATATTTGTCCAACAACTGTCAGAATAAAGAACATTCTATGAGTTCACTTGGACTTGGGAAGGGGAACATCACACACTGGGGCCTATCATGGGGAGGGGGGAGGGGGGAGGGATTGCATTGGGGAGTTATACCTGATATAAATGATGAATTGATGGGTGCTGACGAGTTGATGGGTGCAGCACACCAACATGGCACAAGTATACATATGAAACAAACCTGCACGTTATGCACATGTACCCTAGAACTTAAAGTATAA
>NC_045445.1:77938516-77973370 GCF_002776525.5 Piliocolobus tephrosceles
CAAAAAAAAAAAAAAAAAAAAAAAAAAAAAAAAAGAAAAGAAAAGAAAAAGAAACAGTTAAAAGCAAAAAGTAATAAGTTACCAGAGGTGCCTTGTAAAGAACTTGACTGATTTGTGCAAAGGACCAGAAGGTTTACAATGATTACTTTAATAAAAATATTGGGAACATTTGAGGTTGGGAAAATCATGGAAACTGGTTCAGACTGAGGAGACTTAGAGTCAGCCAGAAAAATGATGACCACAGAAAATAAGAGACATAATGCAGGAAGGACTCTGCAAGGATTAGCTGAATATAGAAATCTGGAGGGGTTGGGATAGCTGGAAGAAGGCCCTATGTGGATAACTCCAAGAGGGTTGGGGATGTTAACAGAGAATGAAAAGAGTAAAAGAGAGAGGAGGAAGAAAAAGAGAGGAAGAAGTTAAAAGAGAGAGAGAGAAAAAAAGATTAAGACAAAGATACAAAGATGACGAAGAAGAAGAAATAAAGGATAAAGAGAAAGGAGGAGGAGATGGAAGTGAAGGAAGAAAGAGGAGAAATGAAGGGCAGGAAAGTAGACAGAACCTTGTCCATCACTGTGATACTTGTTTGAAAAATACCAGACACACAGTATGGTCTAATTCCACAGCAGCTAGAGCTAATCTACAGCTGTATATGTGTGTGCACACATATGTGCACACTTCCATAGAAACATGGTTGACAACCTGGATGTTACTTCTGTAGTTGAAAAAAGACACCTTCCCTCTATCCCTTGATCCCCACTCCTGCTCCAGTTATAGCCTCTTTCTAGAAATCTTTCTAGGTTTCTGGCCTATCCTCCTCCTGGTGGGCAGTACTATTCCTTTTGTACACAAAGCAGAGCCATCCTGGAAAGGCAGTTCTGGAGAGTCCCATGAACAGGTGTGCAAACCAGGACCAGACAGATCTGGAAAAAGCAGACAGATAGAGGCTGGTGCAAGGGGTACAGGCAGGTAAGCAGGGATGGTCCACCAGACCAAAGGCAGGAGCTGCCTTCCCCTTTTTTACTTCAGCACAGCTCAATAGCCTCACTCTTCAAAACCAGAAACAAACTGTCCATTTCAGTTCTTTCTTTTGGGAGGTATGATATGAAAACAGTCAAGACCATGGTGACAGGAGATCCCCTTTCTCTCTAACTTGCAAATACGGAAGAGACAGACATGGTCACTATGAGGCAGGACAATATGTTAAAGTGAGAACTTATGAGGAACAGTCCCATGTTGCCTTTAAAATTCTGACACAAAGTTGTCCCATAGGCCTCTGTGTTTCAACATTATTGTCATCTGTGATAGTCTACTTTTCTCCCAAGGGCCTTCAGTTGTCTGTAAATTAGAGCTTAGGAGAACACTGGCTACCCTTAGAATTGTCAGTGAGGTTTTGGTGCACTGAGAGTGCATTCATGAAGGATGGTTTGCTCCCACAATCTGGACCTTAATCTCCTGATTCTGGTTCCTACAAAGGCATGGAGGAAACTCTCCTGCAGGCATTCCCAGTGGGGTATCTGCTCTATCTATTCCAAGAGTGAAGCCCATGGAAGGTTTTCTCTCATGCAGGGTGTAGAGTTTGAGGACCACACAGGGGCAGGAGTGAGGAGATCATCTTGTAAGAAAAAAGCTTCTCCCTTGTCACCTGGAGAAACTTTTGCAAATCAGTTTGCCATCTATTAATTTGCCATCACACTTCACATAAAAAAGCATCTTCTGTGGGTTAATACAGCATCAATGGGCATTGTTAGAGAGAAGCTGAGTGTGTGAGTACCACTCATGAACCCAGGACTATCTCTGTATAGAACACAAGAAGCAATTTGTTAGCAAAACCTCTTGCAACACCTTGTAACAGAGAGCAATGATAGTGCAAGATGGAAAATCCAGGAAAAGCAGTTTCATGTGGTTCAGAGACAGAGATAAGCACAAAGAAAATTAACACAGAAGTAGCATTCAGCACATTTAAAGAAAAAAGATGAACTATGTGGCTCTAAGGTAATCAAACCTATATCATCTGAGAAGCTACTTGCCAGTTAGTCACTTAGCAGCCTTCTTGGTTATCAAATCAACAGATCAAAAAAGATGAACTTCCAGTTACAAAATGGCAGCATAGAAGCAACCTGGCTTCATTCACGCTCCCTCCCTGAGAAAGCCTAAATCAAACATACAGTGTTGAGATTGTCACCAGCAATATCTGAGAACTCAAATATGAAGATTAGGCAGTTCCAGGGGCACAGAGAAGTAAAAAAAAAATTCCAAGTAGACAGTAAGAGAATTGGATTTCTGTATCTGCAACACATCTACTACAATCGGCCCTGCACCAATGATGCAGAAAAATTTCCCCAGACTTATGTGTTCTACACTGGAATACCTGAGATCTAGGTGGACAACCAGCTTCTCCACCATCTTGAGTTCTTGGCAGGAGACCCATCCCTGCCTTAACCCACAGGATGCATCACGAGTGCCCATAAAAAGAAATCTCCCTGAGGACAGCCAGGCACAAAGGGTGGAAGTGGGACATTATCACCCACAGCCCTGAGAATTCTGCTCTGTTACTCAGACAAAAAGGAAACCATTCAGAGTGGCTATTCAGCAGCACTATGCTGTCAGTGGTTCATTCCACAGGCCCGCTGGGCAAAACCCCCAACCAGCCTTCCCACACTATCAGGTTATCCCATTTAGAACCTCCACCACTGGGGATGAGCAGTGCTGGGATCTGTTACTAAAGCTTAGGCAAACCTGGGCTTAAGGCATCATCTAGTGCCAAAAAGGAGGTAGCAACACAGTGGCGGGGTAGGGGAGGGGCAGGTGTACAGAGAAATAAATTGAAAAACTAAAACAAATCTGTAGCAAACAAATGCAATAAAAACCAAAACAAGCCAGACAGAGAAGAAGGGCATAAATAACTAATCTATCAATGCAAAGAAATAAATGTACATTCACAGGAAACAAAAGAAAACAGGGAACCGTGACCTCCACAGTCAAAGCAAGGATCTGGTGACTGACCTTAATGTGAGCTCTCTGACCAAAAATTCAAAATAGCAGTTTGAAGGAAACTCTATGATCTTCAAGATAACACAGAAAAGCAATTCAGAAACTTATGAGAAAAATTTGACAAAGAGATTGAAATCATTTTTTAAAAATAAAATAAATTGTGGAAGTAAGGAATGCATTTTTGCTGACCTGAAAAATTCATTAGAGGTTCTTAACTGCAGAATGGATCATGCAGAGAAAGAAATCAGTGAGCTAAAACCTCCTATTTGAAAATACAGTCTGAGGGCAAAAATGTAATTTAAAAAATGAAGGTGTGCTGCTGTCATGGAACGGAACAGAAAAAGTGAGTAAATACAGCACCTTTAACTGAAACATCCAGGTACACGCATTGGGACTAATCAAGGAAACAACTCTACTCACGAAGAACAGAGGAACTTAAGGCAGGCCAATTGCCCATCTGGGAGTGACACAGAGCCAGGAGAGCCTCCTCTGCCCAGGGAAGCAGTAAGTGAGTGAGAAATCCTGGGAACCCACGCTTCTTCCGTGAATCTTTGCAACTTCTAGTTCAGGAGATTCCCTAATGAACCCACTCTGCCAGGGCCTACAGTCTGACATTCACAGCTATGTGGAATCTTGGCAGAGCAGCCACTCAGGCACATGCAGAGCCCCAGAAACCTCAGATACCCATGCTTCCCAGCAAAAGCAACTTAACTCTGGCATAGACCCCCATACATATATACCCTTAGAAAAGGGGTTGAATCCAGGGGACTGAGCAAAGATTGTCTGCAGGTCCTGTTTTCACGGCACCTCACAGGATAAAACCCATTGGCTTGGAACCCCAGCCAGCCACCACCCTGAGCTCACAAAGGGCACTATCATGGCTGGGCCAAAATGATTCCTGATGATAAGCCAGACACAATGGTATGTGGGACCTACCATCACTGTTAGGTGGGACTAGGCACTGTAACTCTGCAGGGCCATCACCAGGAATCTTTCAGTCCACTATGGGCATTCGTCTGAGACAGACAGACCTGCACCGGTGTTACACTTCCCTGAGACACATCTCCCAGGGTGAGGAGTGGGCAACCATCTTTGCTGCTTCACAGCCTTAGCTAGTGCCTTAGGGTTCTAGGGAGTCTAAGTCAAATAGGGACTGGAGTGGTCCTCTGGCACAGCCAAGCAGCTAAATAGAGAAGTAGTCAGACTGCTTATTCACATGGGTCTCAAATACTGTTTCTCTTCACTGGGAAGAATCCCTGATTGAGGTCTCCAGTCATCCCTGCTGGTGTTTTGTGGCTATCAGCCGTTTTAAACCTCCCTGGAATGGAGCTCCCAGAAGGAGGAATAGGCTGCCATCTTTTCTGTTTGGCCACCTTAGCCATTCTTGCCTTCAGGATTTGGAGCATCTGAGACAACTGGGGGCTAGAGCAGATCCCCAGCACAGCACAGCTGCCCTATGAAAATGTGGCCAGTTTACTTCTTAAAAGCAGGTCCCCAATCCCATTCCTCCTCACTGGGTGGGACCTCCCAACCAGGATTCTAGCTACCCTGGAGATGTCTTCCAGCCAGCAGCAGTTCAAACTTCCTTGGGATAGAGCTCCCAGAGGGAGGGGCATGCCGCCATCTTTGCTGTTTGGCAGCCTTAGCTGTTCTCGCCTCTCAGCTTTGAAAAGTCCAAGGTCACTGGGAGCTAATGCAGATCCCTAGCACAGCACAGCTGTTGTATGAAAATGTGGCCAGATTGCTTTTTAAAGTGGGTGCCCGATCCTGTTCCTCTTCACTGGGTGGGACCTCCCAACCACAGTCTCCAGCTACTCTCACCAGTGTTTTCCAGCCAGCAGCAGTTCCAAACCTTCCTGGGAAGAAGCTCCCAGGGAAAAGTTTGGGCCACCAACTTTGCTGTCTGGCAGTCTTAGCTATTCTTGCCTGTGGGCCTTGAAGAGTCTGAAGTGACTAAAGGATTGAGTGGATCCCCAGAACAGCAGTTTTCTGATAAAATGGCCAGAGTGCTTTTTTAAGTGGTTCCCTGATCCCGTTCCTCTTCACTGGGTGATGTTTCCTGAACAAGGTCTCCAGCTACCTCCTGCATGTGCATTCAGGCTGGCAACAGGGCCATACCTTACTGTGATGGAGCTCCCAGAGGAAGGAACAGGCTGCCATCTTTGCTGTTTGGCAGCCTTCATTGTTGCCACCTTCAGGTACCGGAAAATCCAAGGTGACTGGGGACTGGAGTGGACCCCCATTATATTGCAGCATTCCTGTGGAGAAATGGACAGACACTTTGTTACATGGGTCCCTGCTCCTGTATCTCTTCACTCAACTGGTCCTCCTGGCCTGGGCCCCCAGCCAACTGCCACCAGAGCTATTGAGCCAGCAACGATTCTACAACTTCCCAAGACAGAACTCCCAGGGGCTGTTTGCCATCTTTGTGGTCTCACAACCCTCAACGTTGCTGCCTCCAGGCTCTGAAAATTGTTCAGGGACCAGAGGCTGGTCAAGACCCCCAGCATAGAGCATCCACCTCATGCTAAAAAGGCCAGACTCTTCTTTATGCAGGTCCTGATTCACACTTCTCCTTACTGGGAAGGGATGCTCAATCTGGGACTGCAGCATAACCACCCTGCCCCCATCTAATCATTTCAATCAGAGGCAGCCCAGAAGTAAAAGGTACAACCACATTCAGAGAGGAGAAAGAACAAAGGAAAGAACTCTGGCAACTCAAATGGTCAGAGTGTCTTATGTCCTCCAAACAACTACACTAGTTCACCAACAAAGGTTCTTAATCAGGCTGAGTTGACTGAAATGACAGAAATAAAATTCAAAATATGGATAGAAATGAAGATCATTGACATTCATGAGAATGGCAAAACCTAATCCAAGGAAACTAAGAATCACAATAAGAAGATACAGGAGCTGACAGATTAAATAGCCAGTATAAAAAAGAAACTGATCTGATAGAGCTCAAAAAAACACTACAAAAATTGCACAATGTAATCATAATTATTAACAGCAGAATATACCAAGCTGAGGAAAGAATTTCAGAACCTGAAGACTGGCTTTTGGAAATACGACTGTCAGACAAAAATAAAGAAAAGGAATGGAAAGCAATGAATGAACCTCTGAAAAATGTGTGATTACATAAAGATTCCAAATATTAAAATTATTGGCATCGCAGAAAGGGATGGGTAGAAAGGAAACAACTTAGAAAACGTTTCAAGATATCATCCATGAGAATTTCCCCAACTTCACTAGAGAGACCGATAGTAAAATCCAGGAAATACAGAGAACCCCTGCAAGATTTTATGCAAAAAGATCATCTCCAAGACACAGAGTCATCAAATTTTCCAAGGCTGAAATGAAAGAAGTAATGTTAAAGGCAGCTAGAAGTAAAAGCCAAGTCACTTACAAAGGGAACCTCATTAAGCTAATAGTGGACCTCTCAGCAGAAATTATACAAGCCAGAAGAGATGGGGGGGGGGGCCTATATTAATTCTTAAAGAAAAATGTTTCAACAAAGAATTTTATAACCAGTGAAACTAACCTTCCTCAGCAAAGCAGAAATAATATTCTTTTAGATAAGCAAATGCTCAGAGAGTGTGTTACCACCAGCCCTGCCAGATGAGAGATCATGAAAGGAGTACTAAATATGAAAAGGAGACTATTACCAGCCAATACTAAAACACACTTAAGTACACCAACCAGTGACACTCTACAGGAACCACACAAATATGTCAGCACAATAACCAGCTAAAAACACAATGACAGTATCAAATTCACACATATAAATACTAATTTTGAATGTGAATGGGCTAAATGCCCCATTTAAGAGGCACAGAGTGGAAAGCTGTATAATATAAGCAAGACTTAATGGTATGCTGTCTTTAAAACACCCATCTCACATGCAGTGACACTTATAGGCTCAAAATACAGGGATGGAGGAAAATCTACTGAGCAAATGGATAACAGAAAAAATCAGGGGTTGTAATCCAAATTTCAGACAAAGCAGACTTTAAACCAATAAAGATCAAAAAAGACAAAAAAGGGCATTACATAATGATAAAATGTTGAATTTAACATGAAGACCTAACAATCCTGAATATATATACACCAAACACAGGAGCACCCAGATTGATAAGGCAAGTTCTCAGAGACCTAAAAAGAGACTTAGATTCCCACATAATAATAGAGGGAGACTTCAAAACTCCAGTGACAGTATTAGATCATCGAGGCAGAAAATTAACAAAGGTATTTAGGACCTCAGCTCAACATTGGACCACATGGATTTGATGAACCTCTATAGAACTCTCCACTCCCAAAACAAGAAAATATACATTCTTCTCATTGCCACATAGCATATACTCTAAAATTGACCACATTGTTGGACATAAAACACCCCTCAGCAAAAGCAGAAGAACCAAAATCATACCAACCACTCTCTCTGACCACAGTGCAACAAAAACAGAAAAGAAAACAAAAATCACTCAGAGCTATACAATTATATCAAAATTAACCTGCTCCTGAATGATTTGGGGGTAAATAATGAAATTAAGGCATAAACCAAGAAGTTCTTTAAAACTAATGAGAACAAAGATAGAACACACCAGAATCTCTGGGACACAAGTAATGAAGTGTAAGAGAAAAAATATATAGCTCTAAATGCTCACTTCTAAAAGTTAGAAAGATCTTAAATTAATGACCAAACATCCCAAATTAATGACCAAACAACAACAACAACAACAAAAACTAGAGAAGCAAGGGCAAACCAATCCTAAAGCTATCTGACGATAAGAAATAACCAAAATCAGAGCTAAATGAAAGAAAATCAAGACCCTCCAAATTTCCAAAAATCAATGAATGCAGGAGTTGATTTCTTGAAAAAAAATAATGCAATAGACAGGCTTCCAGCTAGACTAATAAAACAGAAAAGAGAGAATTTCCAAATAAACACAACTAGAAATAACAAAGGGGATGTGACCACTGATCCTGTAGAAATAGAATTAATTATCAGAGACTACTAAGAACATCTCTGTGCACACAAAGTAGAAAACCTAGAAGATACGGATAAATTCCTGGATACATCCATGCTCCAAGCATGAGCCACGAAGAAATTGAATTCCTGATCAGACCAATAGTGGGATCTGAAATTGAATCAGTAATAAATAGCCTACAAACCACAAAAAAAGCCAGGACCAGATGGATTCACAGCCAAATTCTACAAGACAACAAAAAAGAGCTGGTACATTTTCTACTGAATATATTCCCTCAAAAAAATGAGGAGGAGGGACTACCCCCAACTCATTGTATAAAGCCATCATCATCCTGATACCAAAACCTGGCAGAGAGACACATACGCAAAAACCTCAGGCCAATAGTATTGATGAACATTTATGTAAAAATCTTCAACAAATACTTGCAAACAAAATCCAGCAACACATCAAAAAGCTAATCCACTATGAACAACCTGGGATTTAATCCTGGGATGCAAAGTTGGTTCCACATACACAAATCAATACATGTGATTCATCACATAAACAGAATGAAAGACAAAAACCATGTGATTATGTCAACAGATGCAGAAAAATCTTTGGATAAAATTCAACATCCATTCGTGTTAAAAACTCTCAATAGCTAAGGTATTGAAGGAACATACCTCAAAATAATAAGAGCCATTTATGACAGACCCACCATGATTGTAAGTTTCCTGAGGCCTCTCCAGAAGTTGAGCAGATAGTCAGCATAATGCTTCTCACACAGCCTGCAGAACCATGAGCCTATTAAATCTATATTCTTTATAAATTATCCAATCTCAGGCATTTCATTATAGCAATACGAGAATGGACTAATACAGAAAATTGGTAATGAGGGGTGGGGCATTCCTATAAAGATACCTGGAAATGTTGAAGCAGCTTTGGAATTGGATAACAGGCAGAGTTTAAAAGAGTGTGGAATGCTCAGAAGAAGACAGGAAGATGAGGGAAAATTTGGAACTTTCTAGAGACTTGTTGAATGGCTGTGACCAAATGCTGTTAGTGATATGGACAGTAAAAGCCAGGTAAGGGGCGGGGGGTCTCAGATGGAGATAAAAAACTTACTGGGAACTGGAGGAAAGGTAACTTTTGTTATGCATTACCAAAAAGGTTGGAGACACTGTGCTCCTGCCCTAGGAATCTGTGGAAATTTGAACTTGAGAGTGATGATTTAAGCTATCTGGTGAAAAAAAATTCTTAGCAGTAAAGCATTCAAGGTGTAGCCTGGCTGCTTCTAATAACCTATGCCCATATATATGAGCAAATAAATGAACTGAACAAAAGCCCATTTTCAAGGGAAGGATTCAGGCTGGCTACAAAAACTTGTATAACTAAAAAGAAGGCAAATACTAATAGCCAAGAAAATGGAGAATAGGCCTCGAAGGAATTTCAGAGATGTTCATGGAAACCTCTCCTATTACAGGCCAAAAGGCATAGGAAGGCAGAATGCTTTCATGGCCTGGGTCAGGGCCCCACAATCCTGCACAGCTTTGGGACACTGCTCCCTTTGTCCCAGCCATTCCAGCTCCAGCTATGGCTAAAAGGGCCCAAGATACAGCTCAAGAAACTGCTTCTGAGGGTGAAAGCAATAAGCCTTGGTGGTTTCCACATGGTCTTAAGCCTGCAGGTGCACAGAGTGTAAGAGTTGAGGCTTGGGAGCCTCCACCTATATTTGAGAGGATGTATGAAAATGCCTGAATGTCCAGGCAGAAGCTTGCTGCAGGGGTAGAGCCCTCATGGAAAATCTCTACTAAGGCAGTGTGGGGGAGAAATGTGGGGTTGGTGCCCCCACACAGATTTTAACTAAGGTACTGCCTAATGTAGCTATGAGAATAGGGACACTATCCTCCAGAGCCCAGAATGGTGGACCCACCGAAAGCTTGTGTTGTGCACCTGGAAAAGCTGCAGGAACTCAATACCAGTTCATTAAAGCAGCCATAAAAGCTGTACCCTGCAAAGCCTCATGGGTGGAGTGCTCAAGGCCTTGGGAGCCCACCTCTTCAACCACTCTACCCTGAATGTGGGACATGCAGTCAAAGGAGATTATTGTGGAGCTTTAAGATTTAATGACTGCCCTGCTGGGTTCTGTGGCTGTAAATGTTATACTTTAAAATCCCCCTTACTTTGGGGCAATCTCTCCCTTTTGGAATGGGAGTGTTTACCCAAAGCCTGCACTCCCATTTTGTTTTGGGAGTAACTATCTTATTTTTTTATCTTAGAGGCTCATAGGTAGAAGGTACTTGCCTTGTCTCGGATGTGACTTTAGACTGTGAACTTTTGAATTAATGCTGGAATGAGTTAAGACTGTGGGGGGACAATTGAAAACACATGACTGTATTTTAAAATTGAGAAGGACATAAGATTTGAGAGGGCCAGGGCAGAATAATATGGTTTGAATCTCTGTCCCTGTCCAAATCTTATGTCAAATTGTAAACCCCACTGTTAGAGTTGTGGCCTTGGGGAAGGTGATTAGATCATGATGGTGGTTTCTAGTGGTTTAGTACCATCTCTCTAGGGCTGTTCTCATTATAGAATTCTCATGAGATGTGTTTGTTAAAAAATATGTAGCACCTTCCCCTTCTTCCTCCTGCTCCAGTTGTGTAAAATGAGCCTTTGCCTTCCATCATAATTGTAAGTTTTAGGAGACCTTCCCAGAAGCTGAGGAAATAGCCAGCATCACTCATTTTGAATAGCCTACAGAACTGTGAGCCAATTAAAACTCTTTTCTTTACACATTACACAATCTCAAGCATTTCTGTATAGCAATGTGACAATGAACTAATACAACAGCTAACCAGCTAGGTGAAAGATCTCTATAATGAGAAACACAAAATCCTGCTCAATTAAATCAAAGATAACATAAACAAATGAAAAAATATCCTATGCTTATGGATAGGAAGAATAAATATCATTAAAATGGCCATACCACTTAAATAAATTTACAGATTCAATGCTACCCCATAAAACTACAAATGGATTCTTTTTAGAACTAGAAAAAAAACTATTTAAAAGTTAATATGAAAATGAAAAAAAAAAAGAGCCTGAATAGCCAAGGCAACCCTATGCAAAGAGAACAAACCTGGAGGCATCACATTACTCAATTTCAAACTATACTACAAGGCTACAATAATCAAAACAGCATAGTACTGGTACAAGAACAGACACATAGACCAATGGAACAAAATAGAAAGCCCAGAGGTAAGGCCACACACCTATGACTATCCTATGTTTGACATAGCTAATGAAAACAAGTAATTAGGAAGGGACTTCCTGTTCAATAAATGGTGCTGAAATAACTGGCTAGCCATATGCAGAAGATTCAAATTGGACCCCTTCCCTAAGCCATAAACAAAAATCCACTTAAGGTAGATTAAAAGCTTAAATGCAAAACACCCTGAAAGACAACCAAGGCATATGAACTGGCAAAAATTTGAACATATGAACTGGCATAAATTTTATAACCAAGGTGCTGAAAACAATTGAAACAAAAGCAAAAATTTATGAATGGGTTCTAATTAAACTTAAGAGCTTCTGAACAGCAAAAGAACCTATCAACAGAGTAAACAGAAAAACTACAAAACGGGAGAAAAGTTTTGCAACTATGCATCTCACAAAGGTTTAATATTCAACATCTATAAGAAACCTAAAATTACCAAAACAACCAAAATACCACATTAAAAAGGGAGCAAGGGAAATAAAAAGACACTTTTCAAAAGAAGACATGCATTTGGTCAAAGAGCATATGAAAAAAGTTCAATATCACTGATTAGAGAAATGCAAATTAAAGCCACAATAACATACCATCTCACACTGGTCAGAATGGCTATTGTTAGTGAGTCAAAAATAATTAACAGATGCTGGTTATGTTTCAGATAAGACAGAACACTTAAACACTGTTGGTCAGAGTGTAAAATAGCTCAATTGTTGTGGAAAACAGTGTGGTGATTACTCAAACAGCTAAAAACAGAACTACCATTTGACTCAGCAATCCCATTACTGTTATATACTCAAGGAAATATAAATCGTTCTACCATAAAGACATATGCATGCAAATATTCATTGCACACTATTCACAATAGCAAAGACATTGAATCAACCTAAATGCCCATAAATGATAGATTAGATAAAGAGAATGTGGTAAATACAGACCATAAAATACTATGCAGCCATAAAAATGAATGAGATTATGTCTTTTATAGGAACATGAATGGAGCTGGAGGCCATTATCCTTAGCAAACCAATGCTAAGGAACAGAAAACCAAATACTACATGTTCTCATTTATAAGTGGGAGCTACATGATGAGAACACATGGACACAAAGAGGGGAACAAAAAACATTTGGGCCTTCGTGAGGGTGGAGGGTGAAGGATAAAGCAAGTGAGAAGAAATAACAGTTGGGTACCAGACATAGTATGTGTGTGTCAAAATAACTTGTACAATAAGTTCCCATGATACAAGTTTGCCTATATAACAAACCTGTACATGTACCCTGAACTTAAAATTAAAGTTAAATAAATCTAGAGAAGGCAGAAAAAGAACAATGCAAATGCACCAGAAAAAAGTACAAATGTAGTAGATATTTATCACAATATATCAATAAAACTTTAAATGTGAGTGACCAAAATATACCAATTAAAAACGGAGATTGTCAAAGTGTCCCCACAAAAAGGCAACTACAGTCAGGTGCTATATAATAATTTTTTGGTTAATGAGGTACCTCATATATGATGGTGACCTCATAAGATTATAATGGAGCTGAAATATTCCTATTGCCCAATGGCATCACAATCAGCTTAATGTTCTAGTGCAATTATTTTATGTTTATATAAATTTAATATAGCCTAAGTTAAAAATGTTTACAAAGTCTATAGTAGTGGACGGTAGTATACTAGGCATTCACTTTCTCTGACCTTTCACTTACTTACTGACTTACCCAGAGCAACTTCCAGTACTACAAGTTCCATTCAAGATACGTGCCTATATAGGTGTATCTTTTTCATCTTTTATACCATATTTTGCTGTACTTTTCTGTTTAGATACACAAATACTTATCATTGTGTTATAATTGTCTACAGTATTCCATACATAGAAAACGTACATGTTTGTAGCTGAGAGGCAATAGGCTATGCCATACCTATAGTCTAGGTGTGTAATGGGCTATATCATCTAGGATTATATAGGTATGCTCTATGATGTTCACACATCAATGAAATCACCTGACAATGCATTTTTCAAAAATGTGTCCCCATCATTAAATGCCTCATGTTTATATATGTAGTCTCCAAGAAATTTAATTTAAAGATTCAGACAACTTAAAAGCAAAGATATAAAGAGACACACCATATAATACTAATCAAAAGAAAGCTGGAATAGCAATATTATTTTTATAGTAAGCAAATTTCAGAAATTATCAGGGATAAAGAAAAACATAACCGAATCACAAAGGGGACAATTCTCCAATAAGACATAACAATCATTAAAGTGTATGCAGCTAACAAGACAGTGTCAAACTACTTGAAGCTGAAACTAATAAAATTATATATTTCTATTACAGTTGGAGATTTCAATGACCCTCTGTCACTCACAGATAGATCACATAGACAGAAAATCAGTAAGAGTACAGTTGACCTGAACTGTACTATCAATGATCTAACTTATCAACAATGACAGTGATCTCATTAATATTTATAGAGTGTTTCATCGCTAACCATGGAAACAATACAAATTATTCTCAAGTTTACATGAAACATTCACCAATATAGACCACATAGGACATAAAACATACCTTAATGAACATTTAAAAATAAACACCACACACCTAAATTGTACATGGGTCAATTAAGAAGTCTCAAAGAAAGAGATGAGCCTAGCCTCCCAACCTACATCTTTCTCTCGTGCTGGATGCTTCCTGCCTTTGAACATTAGACACCAAGTTCTTCAGTATTGGGCCTCAGATGGGTTTTCCTTGTCCCACAGCTTGCAGACAGCATACTGTGGGACCTTGTGATCATAAACATTTAAAAACTCAGATTCTGGGTGGCTGGCAATATGGCTGAATAGGAACAGCTCCAGTTTGTAGCTCCCAGTGATATCAACACAGAAGGTGGGTGATTTCTGCATTTACAACTGAGGTATCTGGCTCATCTCATTGGAAATGGTTAGACAGTGGGTGCAGCCCACGGAGGGTGAGTGGAAGCAGACTGGGGGGTCACCTTACCTGGAAAGCACAAGGAGTCATGAAACTCCCTTCCCTAGCCAAGGAAAGCGGTGAGAGACTGCCTTGAGGAATGGTGCACTCTGGCCCAGATACTATGCTTTTCCCATTGTCTTTGCAACCCACAAGACCAAAAGATTCCCTCCGATGTCAACGCCACAAGGACTCTGAATTTCAGGCACAAAACTGGACAGCCATTTGGGCAGACACCAAGCTAGCTGCAGGAGATTTCTTTTCATACCTCAGTGGCGCCTGGAACACCAGCAAGACAGAACCATCCACCACAGAGCCAAGTAAGCTAAGACCCACTGGCTTAAAATTCTCACTGCCAGGACAGCAGTCTGAAATCCACCTGGGATGATCGAGCTTGGTAGGGAAAGAAGCATCCGCCATTACTGAGGCTCGAGTAGGCAGTTTTACTCTCACAGTGTAAGCAAACCAGGGGAACTTCCAACTGGGTGGAGCCCACTGCAGCTCAGCAAAGCTGCTGTAGCCAGCCTGCCGCTCTGGATTCCTCCCCTCTGGGCAAGGGATCACTGAAAAAAAGGCAGCAGCCCCAGTCAGGGGCTTATAGATAAGCCCCTGGTACAGAGCACTTGGGGAAAAAGGTGGCTGTGGGTGCAGATTCAGCAGACTTAAACATCCCTGCCTGCCAGCTCTGAAGAGAGCAGCAGACCTCCCAGAACAGTGTTTGAGCTCTGCAAAAGGACAGACTGTCTCCTCAAGTGTGTCCCTGAACCCCCTGCCTCCTGACTGAGAGATACCTCCAAGCAGGGGTTGAAAAACACCTCATACAGGGCAGCTCCAGCTGGGATCTGGCGGGTGCCCCTTTGGGACAAAGCTTCCAGAGGAAGGAAACAGGCAGCAATCTTTGCTGTTCTACAGCCTTTGCTGGTGATACCCAGGCAAACATGGTCTGGAGTAGACCTCCAGCAAACTCCAGTAAACCTGAAGTAAAGGGGCCTGACTGTTAGAAGAAAAATTAACAAACAGAAAGGAATAGCATCAACATCAACAAAAAGGACTTCTACTCAGAAAACCCATCAGAAGGTCACCAGCATCAAAGACCAAAGATAGATAAATCCACAAAGATGAGGAAAAAACAGCACAAAAAGGTTGAAGATTCCAAAAACCAGAACACTTTTTCTCCTCCAAAGGGTCACAACTCCTCGCCAGTAAGGGAACAAAATTGGGGGTGTGTGGGGGGGGAATGAGTCTGACAAATTGACAGAAGTAGGCTTCAGAAGGTGGGTAATAACAAACTCCTCCGAGGTAAAGGAGCTTGTTCTAACCAAATGCAAGGAAGCTAAGAACCTTGGAAAAAGGTTAGAGGAATTGCTCACTAGAATAACCACTTTGAGATGAAAATAAACAACCTGATGGAGTTGAAAAACACAGCATGATAACTTTGTAAAGCATACACAAGTATCAATAGCTGAATTGATGAAGAGAAAGAAAGGATATCAGAGATTGAAGATCAACTTAATGAAATAAAGTGTGAAGACAAGATGAGACACACAACACCTGGAAAATCGGGTAACTCCCACCCCAATACTGTGCTGTAACACCGGCACACCGGAGATTATATCCCACACCTGGCCGGGAGGGTCCCACGCCCACGGAGCCTCCCTCCTTGCTAACACAGCAGTCTGCGGCAATCTAACCGCAAGACAGCAGCGAGGCTGGGGGAGGGGCGCCCGCCATTGCTGAGGCTTAAGTAGGTAAATAAAGCCGCTGGGAAGCTCGAACTGGGTGGAGCTCACAGCAGCTCAAGGAAACCTGCCTGTCTCTGTAGACTCCGCCTCTGGGGACAGGGCTCAGCTAAAGCAGCAGAGGCCTGTCCAGACGCGAACGACTCTGTCTGACAGCTTTGAAGAGAGCAGTGGATCTCCCAACAGGGAGGTTGAGATCTGAGAAGGGGCAGTCTGCCTGCTCAAGTGGGTCACTGACCCCTGAGTAGCCTAACTGGGAGACATCCCCCACTAGGGGCAGTCTGACACCCCACACCTCACAGGGTGGAGTACACCCCTGAGAGGAAGCTTCCAAAGCAAGAATCAGACAGGTGCACTCGCTGTTCAGCAATATTCTATCTTCTGCAACCTCTGCTGCTGATACCCAGGCAAACAGGGTCTGGAGTGGACCTCAAGCAATCTCCAACAGACCTATAGCTGAGGGTCCTGACTGTCAGAAGGAAAACTATCAAACAGGAAGGACACCTATATCAAAACCCCATCAGTACGTCACCATCATCAAAGACCAGAGGCAGATAAAACCACAAAGATGGGGAAAAAGCAGGGCAGAAAAGCTGGAAATTCAAAAAATAAGAGCGCATCTCCCCCTGCAAAGGAGCACAGCCCATCGCCAGCAATGGATCAAAGCTGGTCAGAGAATGATTTTGATGAGATGAGAGAAGAAGGCTTCAGTCCATCAAACCTCTCAGAGCTAAAGGAGGAATTACGTACCCAGCGCAAAGAAACTAAAAATCTTGAAAAAAGAGTGGAAGAATTGACAGCTAGACTAATTAATGCAGAGAAGGTCATAAAAGATTAGAGAAAAAGAAATGAAAAGGAACACACAAAGCCTCCTTGAAATACAGGACGATGTGAAGAGACCAAACCTATGTTTGATTGGTATACCTGAAAGTGACAAGGAGAATGGAATCAAGTTGGAAAACACTCTTCAGGATATTATCCAGGAAAATATCCCCAATCTAGCAAGACAGGACAACATTCAAATTCAAAAAATACAGAGAACAACACAAAGACACTCCTCGAGAAGAGCAACAACAGACACAAATAACCAGATTCACCAAGGTTGAAATGAAGAAAAAAATGTTAAGGGCAGCCAGAGAGAAAGGTCGGGTTACCCACAAAGGGAAGTCCATCGGACTAATAGTAGATTTCTCTGCAGAAACACTACAAGCCAGAAGAGAGTGAGGCCAATACTCAACATTTTTTTTTTTTAAAAGAATTTTAAACCCAGAATTTCATATCCAGCCAAACTAAGTTTCATCAGTGAAGGAGAAATAAAATTCTTTACAGGTAAGCAAAAGCTTAGAGATTTTGTCACCACCAGGCCTGCCTTACAAGAGACCCTGAAGGAAGCCCTAAACATGGAAAGGAACAACTGGTACCAGCCATTGCAAAAACATGCCAAAATGTAAAGACCATTGAGGCTAGGAAGAAACTGCATCAACTAATGAGCAAAATAACCAGCTAACATCATAATGACAGGATCAAATTCACACACAACAATATTAACCTTAAATGTAAATGGGCTAAATGCTTCAATTAAAAGACAGACTGGCAAAGAGGACAAAGAGTCAAGACCCAACAGAGTGATGTATTCAAGAGACCCATGCCACGTGCAGAGACACACATAGGCTCATCCCTGGGATGCAAGGCTGGTTCAACATATGCAAATCAATAAACATTACCCATCATATAAACTGAACCAAAGACATAAACCTCGTGATTATCTCAATAGAGGCAGAAAAGGCCTTTGAAAAAGTTCAACAGCCCTTCTTGCTAAAAACTCTCAATAAACTAGGTATTGATGGGACATATGTCAAAATAATAAGAGCTATTTATGACAAACCCATAGCCAATATCATATTGAATGGGCAAAAACTGGAAGCATTCCCTTTGAAAACTGGCACAAGACAAGGATGCCCTCTCTCACCACCCCTATTCAACATAGTGTTGGAAGTTCTGGCCAGGGCAATCAGGCAGGAGAAAGAAATAAAGGATATTCAATTACAAAAAGAGGAAGTCAAATTGTCCCTGTTTGCAGATGACATGATTGTATATTTAGAAAACCCCATCATCTCAGCCCCAAATCTCCTTAAGCTGATAAGAAACTTCAAAGTTTAAGGATATAAAATACTTTAAGGATATAAAGTTTAAGGATATAAAATCAATGTGCAAAAATCACAAGCATTCCTATACACCAATAACAGACAAAGAGAGAGCCAAACCATGAGTATACTCCCATTCATAATTGCTTCAAAGAGAATAAAATACTTAGGAATATAACTTACAAGGGATGTGAAGGACCTCTACAAGGAGAACCTCAAACCACTGCTCAATGAAATAAAAGAGGACACAAACCAATGGAAGAACATTCCATGCTCATGGATAGGAAGAATCAATATCGTGAAAATGGTCATACTCCCCAAGGTAATTTATAGATTCAATGCCATTCCCATCAAGCTACCAATGACTTTCTTCACAGAATTGGAAAAAACTACTTTAAAGTTCACATGGAACCAAAAAATAGCCCTCATTGCCAAGACAATCCTAAACAAAAAGAACAAAGCTGGAGGCATCATGCTACCTGACTTCAAACTATACCACAAGGCTACAGTAACCAAAACAGCATGGTACTGGTACCAAAACAGAGATATAGACAAATGAAACAGAACGGAGCCCACAGAAATAATACCACACATCTACAACCATCTGATCTTTGACAAACTTGACAAAAACAAGAAATGGGGAAAGGATTCCCTATTTAATAAATGGTGCTGGGAGAACTGGCTAGCCATATGTAGAAAGCTGAACCTGGATCCCTTCCTTACACCTTATACAAAAATTAATTCAAGATGGATGAAAGACTTAAATGTTAGACCTAAAACCATAAAAAACCTAGAAGAAAACCTAGGGAATACCATTCAGGACATAGGCATTGGCAAGGACTTCATGACTGAAACACCAAAAGCAATGGCAACAAAAGCCAAAATTGACAAATGGGATCTAATTAAACTAAAGAGCTTCTGCACAGCAAAGGAAACTATCATCAGAGTGAACAGGCAACCTACAGAATGGGAGAAAATTTTTACAATCTACACATCTGACAAAGGGGTAATATCCAGAATTTACAAAGAACTTAAACAAATTTATAAGAAAAAATCAAACAACTCCATCAAAAAGTGGGCAAAGGATATGAACAGACACTTCTCAAAGGAAGACAGTTATGCAGCCAACAGACACATGAAAAAAAGGTGATCATCACTGGCCATCAGAGAAATGCAAATCAAAACCACAATGAGATACCATCTCATACCAGTTAGAATGGTGATCATTAAAAAGTCAGGAAAAAACAGGTGCTGGAGAGAATGTGGAGAAATAGGAACGCTTTTACACTGTTGGTGGAACTAGTTCAACCATTGTGGAAGACAGTGTGGCGATTCCTCAAGGATCTAGAACTAGAAATACCATTTGACCCAGCCATCCCATTACTGGGTATATACCCAAAAGATTATAAATCATGCTACTATAAAAAAAATGCACATACCATGTATGTTTATTGCAGCGCTATTCACAACAGCAAAGACTTGGAACCAACCCAAATATCCATCAATGACAGACTGGATTAAGCAAATGTGGCACATATACACCATGGAATACTATGCAGTCATAAAAAAGGACGAGTTCATGTCCTTTGCAGGGACATGGATGAAGCTGGAAACCATCATTCTCAGCAAACTATTGCAAGGACAGAAAATCAAACACTGCATGTTCTCACTCATAGGTGGGAACTGAATAATGAGAACACTTGGACACAGGGTGGGGAACATCACACACTGGGGCTTGTCATGGGGTGGGGGGAGTGGAGAGGGATAGCATTAGGAGATACACCTAATGTAAATGATGAGTTAATGGGTGCAGCACACCAACATGGCACACGTATACATATGTAACAAACTGCACGTTGTGCACGTGTACCCTAGAACTTAAAGTATGATAATGAAAAAATTATACTACAAGGCTACAGCAACCAAAACAGCATGGTACTGCTACCAAAACAGATACATAGACCAATGGAACACAACAGAGCCCTCAGAAATAGCGCCACACATCTATACCATTTGATCTTTGACAAACCTGACAAAAACAAGCAATGGGGAAAGGATTCCCTATTAAATAAATGGTGTTGGGAAAACTGGCTAGCCATATGCAGAAAACTAAAAATGAACCCCTTCCTTGCACCTTACACAAAAATTAACTCAATACAGATTATAGCATAAAACCATAAAAACCCTAGAAGGAAACCAAGGCAATTCCATTCAGGACATAGGTATGAGCAAAGACTTCTTGATTAAAACACCAAAAGCAATGGCAACAAAAGCCAAAATTGACACATGGCATCTGATTAAACTAAAGAGCTTCTGCACAGCAAAAGAAACTATCATCAGAGTGAACAGACAAGCTACAGAATGGGCAAAAATTTTGCAATCTATCAATCTGACAGAGGGCTAATATCCAGAATCTACAAAGAACTTAAACAAATTTACAAGAAAAAATAAACAACCCCATTAAAAAGTGGGCAAAGGATATGAACACACACTTCTCAAAAGAAGACATTTATGCATCCAACAAATATATGAAAAAAAGCTCATCATCACTGGTCATTAGAGAAATGCAAATCAAAACCACAATGAGATACCACCTCATGCCAGTTAAAACGGCGATCATTAAAAAGGAAGAAGCAGCAGAAACTGGAGTGGATGTGGAAAAATAGGAATGCTTTTACACTGCTGGTGGGAGTGTAAATTAGTTCAACCATTGTGGAAGACTGTGGCAATTCCTTAAGAATCTAA
This sequence comes from Piliocolobus tephrosceles, assembly GCF_002776525.5. Taxonomy (NCBI): domain Eukaryota; kingdom Metazoa; phylum Chordata; class Mammalia; order Primates; family Cercopithecidae; genus Piliocolobus; species Piliocolobus tephrosceles. The sequence continues at coordinate 77,959,353 of NC_045445.1, forward strand.
AACCAGATATACCATTTGACCCAGGAATCCCATTACTGGGCATATACCCAAAGGATTATAAATCATTCTACTGTAAAGACACATGCACACGTATGTTTAGTGCGGCACTGTTCACAATAGCAAAGACTTGGAAACAACCCAAATGCCCATCAATGATAGAACTGAGAAAGAAAATGTGGCACATATACACCATGGATCTCTATGCAGTCATAAAAAGGATGAGTTCATGCCCTTTGCAGGGATGTGGATGAAGCTGGAAACCATCATTCTGAGCACACTAACATAGGAACTGAAAACCAAACACTACATGTTCTCACTCACAGATGGGAGTTAAACAATGAGAACACATGGGCATGGGGAGGAGAATATCACACACTAGGGCCTGTTGATGGGTGGAGGGTTAGGGGAGGGATAACATTAGGAGAAATACCTAATGTGGATGACGGGTTGACGGGTACAGCAAACCAACATGGCACGTGTATTTCTATGTAACAAACCTGCACATTCTACACATGTATCCCAGAACTTAAAGTATAATGCATAAATAAATAAATAAATAAATAAATAAAACGAAAAATATTTTGGAACTGAATAAAAATACGACTTATTAAAATATGTGATACTCAGCAATGAGTTTTTTTTAAAAAATTGTATCACTAGTGTATATATTAGAAAAGAAAGTGGGATCTAAAATAAATAATCTAAAAACAGTAGAGAAAAGAAGGCACTCTAAGCATGAAGGAAGCAGAAGAAAATTAACCATAAAAAGTAGGTGATAGGAGGGAAGATGGCAGGCAGGAGGCAACACTAGCTTGCAGTTCCAGCTCAGACAGACAGAGCAGCTTGTGGAGAATCACATTGTACATTTTTGTTCCAGAACTATTGCAGGAGTATACCAGGAAAGCTGAGAGACTCCACAGGCCCTCCGAAGGAAACAGATTCCTCCTGCAGCACCCAGGGGACAGCCCAGATACTGTGAGCGCCTGAGATGTGACAGTGGAAAAGGGGGATTATCTGCCCTTGAACACACACTCTCACTGGAAACCTGAAGGTCTAGATAATGGGGAAAGGCTTTGACCTTAACTGAAGATGAGTCAATTTAGAGAGCCAAACAAAATACAAGGGTAGAGGAACCAGCAGGAAAATGCTGAGGGTTCTCTGGGTCCCTAGAAAAGCCATTTCTGACTTCTCTCACAGGGGTCCTTGGGGAGTGCTGCCAGATGAACTGGGAAAAGATCAAAGGAAGAAGGAAACCTCCAGCTGAACTTTGTAACAATTCCAACTGAATGTGAAGTCTCCTGGCCAGAGCATGGGGGAGGGCGTGAATCCAGTGTTTATACTGGACAAGCAGGGAGGCATAAAAGCCCTGCTTGCTTTTTCAGCTGAAAGGCTGGTAGTCTGGGAAAGCTCTCAGCTCTGCTCACCCACTGTTGGGAAACAAACTCAGTAATGTTGGGAGAATCACGGCAGAAATGAGACCAGCTTTTTGAGTTGTATGAGAGCTATGTTAGGCCTGAAACTGCCAGCTTTCCCCTTCCCGGACAACCTGCATGACACAACAGAGGCAGGCATCATCCTCCTGGAAATATAACTCCACTGACCTTGGAACCACACCCTCATCCCCCAGAGCAGCTGCAACAAGCCCCACTCAAGGAGAATCTGAGCTCAGATATAGGTAAACCTATGCCCACCTGTGGGTGGTCCTTCCCTACCCACCCTGGTAGCCATAGGCAAAGGTCATATTCTCTTGGGAGTTCTAGGGCACCACCCACCATCTAACTCTCCTTACACTATCGCAGCTGGTGCTCTTTTGAAAGTGGCATGTCCTAGCAGGAGGCCAACAGTATGCATTAAGCAACCAAAACTAAGGACCCTCACAGAGTCCATTTCACTCTCCTGCTGCCTCCACCAGAGCAGGTGCTGTTATCCAAGGCTGAGAGGCCTGAAGATGGTTCACATTACAAGATTCTGTGCAGACAACCACCAGTACCAATCTGGAGCCTGGTAGTGCTGCGGGGTGGCTAGATCCAGAAGAGAAATAACGATCAATACAGTTCAACTCTCACAAAGTCACATCCCTAGGAAAAAGGGGAAAGTACTTAATCAAGAAAACACCCCATGGGACAAAGAAATTGGAACAGCAAATAGAGAACCAGATCTTCTCTCTGACATAGACTACACAAATGAGAAAAGACCAGAAGAACAATTCTGATAACATGACAAAACAAGGTTCTTTAGCACCCCAAAAAATGCACACTAGCTCACCAGAAATGGATCCAAACCAAGAGAAAATCCCTAATTTACCTGAAAAAAAATTCAGAAGGTTGATTATTAAGCTAATCAAGGAGGCACCTGAAAAAAGTGGGGTCCAATTTAAGATAATTTTTAAAAAGATACAAGATATGAGGAGAAAACTCTTCAGTGAAATAACATAAATTTAAAAAATTGCAACTTCAGGAAATAAAAAACACACTTAGAGAAATGCAAAATATACTGAAAAGTCTCCACAATGGAATTGAAGAAACAGAAAAAATAATTTCAGAGCTCAAAGACAAGGTTTTCAGTTAAATCCAATCAAAGAAAGACAATAAAAAAAGAATTAAAAAAAAATGAACAAAGCCTCCACGAAGTTTGGTATTATATTAAATGACCAAATCTAAGAATAATTAACATTCCTGAGAAGAAGAGAAATCTAAAAATTTGGAAAATGTATTTGGGGGAATAATTGAGGAAAACTTCCCCAGTCTTGCTGGAGACCTAAAGATCCAAATACAAGAAGCTCAAAGAACAAATGGGAAATCTTCAGCCTCCTTAAAATAAAAATTATCCACTAAGAATTTTGTATCTAGTGAAACTAAGATTCACAAATAAAAGAAAGATATAGTCTTTTTCAGACACGCAAATGGAGAGAGAATTTGTCACTACCAAGCCAGCACTACAAGAACTGTTAAAAGGAGCTCTAAATCTTGAAATAAAATCTGGAAACACACCAACACAGAACCTCTTTAAAGCATAAATCTCACAGAACCTATAAAACAAAATTTGATTAAAAACAAAAAGTGATACAGGCAACGAATAGAATGATGAATGGAATAGTATCTCACGTCTCAATACTAATGTTCAATGTAAATGGCCTAAATGTTCCATTTAAAAGATGCAGAATAACAGAACGGATAATAATTCACAAGCCAATTATCTGCTGCCTTCAAGAGACTCACCTAACACGTAAGGATTCACATAAACTTGAAGGAGTGGAAAAAAATATTCAGTGCAAATGAACATCAAAAGCAAGGAGCAGTACCTATTCTCATATCAGATGAAACAAACTTTAAAGCAATAGCAGTCAACAAAGACAAAAAGAGACATTATGTGATGAGGAAAGGCATTGTCAAACAGGAAAATATCAGAATTTTAAATATATATACACCTAACACAGGAGCTCCCAAATGTGTAAAACAATTACTACTAGACCTAAGAAATGAGATATATGACAACATAATGATAGTGGGAGACTTCAATACTCCACTGACAGCATTAAACAGGTCACCAAAACAGAAAGTCAACAAAGAATTTATTTAAACTACATCCTGGAACAAACAAACTTAGATATTTACAGAACATTCTACCCAACAACCACAGAATATACATTCTGTTCATCAGTGGATGAAACTTTCTCCAAGATAGACCATATGGTAGGCCACAAGAAAAGGCTCCATACATTTTAAAAAACTGAAATTCTATCAAGTACTATCTCAGACCACAGTAAAATAAAATTGGAAATCAATGCCAAAAGGAACCTTCAGAACCATGCAAACACCTCAAAACTAAATAACCTGCTCCTGAATAATCATTGGGTAAACAATGAAATCAAGAAGAAAATGTAAAAGTCCTTTGAACTGAACTATAATAATGACACAACCTATCAAAACCTCTGGGATACGGCAAAGGTGGTGCTAAGAAAAAAGTTCATAATCTTAAATATCTTCATCAAAAAGTCTGAGAAAAGCACAAATAGACAACTAAGAAACTAAAGCAACAAGAACAAACAAAACACAAACCCAGCAGAAGAAAGGAAATAACAAAGAACAGAGCAGAACTAAATGAAATTAAAACAAAAAATTCCAAAGATAAATGAAACAAATGCTGGTTCATTGAAAAGATAAATAAAATTGATAGACCATTAGATTACCCAAGAAAAGAAGACTCAAATAATCTCCATTAAAAATGAAATAGGAGATATTACAGCAGACACCACAGAAAAACAAAAAGATTATTCAGTGTTACTATAAACAGCTTTATGTGCATAAACTAAAATATCTGGAGATGAATAAATTCTGGGAAAGTACAACCTTCCTAGCTTATATCAGAAAAAAAAGAAAGCCTGAACAGACCAATAACAAGCAGCAAGTTTGAAATGGTAAGTTAAAAATTACCACCACCACTACCAAAAAAAAAAAAAAAAAAAAAGTCCAGGAAAAGACAGATTCACAGCTGAATTCTATCAGACATTCAAAGAAGAATTGGTACGAATTCTATGGATGCTATTCCACAAAATAGAGAAAGGGGAAATCCTCCCTAAATCATTCTGTGAAGCCAGTATCACCCTAATACCAAACCAGGAAAGGATATAACAAAAAAGGAAACTACAGACCAATAACTCTGATGAACACAGATGCTAAAATTATCAACAGAATACTAGCTAACCAAGTCCAACAGCATACCAAAAAGATAATCCACCATGATCAAGTGGGTTTCATATCAGTGATGCAGCGATGGTTTAACATATGCAAGTCAATAAATGTGATAAAACACCTAATCACAATTAAAAACAAAAGTCACATGAACACTAAATAGATGCAGAAAAAGCATTTGACAAAATCCAGCATCCCTTTTTCATGAAAACTCTCAGCAAAATCAGCACACAAGGTACATATCTCAAGGTAATAAAAGCCATCTGTGACAAACCAACAGCCAACATAATACTGAATGGGGGAAAGTTGGAAGCATTCCCTCTGAGAACTGGAACAAAACAAGGATTCCCACTTTCGCCACTTCCATTAAACATAGTACTGGAAGTTCTAGCCTGAGAAATCAGACAAGAAAAAGAAATCAAGGGCATTCAAATCAGTAAACAGGAAGTCAAACTGTTGTTGTTTGCTGAAGATATGCTTATACAACTAAAAAAACCCTAATGACTCATCCAAAAAGCTCCTCAAACTGATAAATAAACTCATCAAAGTCTCAGGATACAAAATTAATGTACACAAATCAGAAGCTCTGCTATACAGCAACAGAAACCAAGCTGAGAAACAAACTAAGAACTCAACGCCTTTTACAATAGCTGAAAAAACAAACAAACTTTGGAATACACTTAACCAAGGACGTCAAAGATCTCTCAAGGAAAACTACAAAACACTCCTGGAAGAAATCATAAATGACACAAACTAATGAAAACACATTTCATGATCATAGATGGGTAGAAGCAATATTGTGAAAAGGACTATCAGGGGAACCCACCCTGAATATTTCAGTGTAGGTTCTATTTTTCATAAGTATTGGCCAGCTGAGAAATAAAGAGTTAGAGTACAAAGAGGAATTTTACAGTTGGGCCTCTGGGGGTGATATCACATATTGGCAGGACCATGATGCCCACCTGAGCCACAAAGCAAGGACGTTCTTATTAAGGATTTTAAAAAGGGAGCAGGTATATGAACAGGGAGTAGGTCATAAAGATCACATGCTTCAAAGAGCAAAAGACAGAACAAAGATCACATACTTCTTAGGAAACAGAACAAAGGCAAATTCAGAACTACTGAAAAGGGTCTATGTTCAGTTGTGCATGTATTGTCTTGATAAACATCTTAAACAAAAGAAAACAGGGTTTGAGAGCAGTGAACGGGTCTGATCACAAATTTACCATGGCAGAGTTTTTTCCCCACCTTCAGAAGCCTGAGGGTACTGCAGGAGACCAGGGCATATTTCAGTACTTATCTCAACTGCATAAGACAGACATTCACAGAGCAGCCGTTTATAGACCTCCCCCCAGGAATGCATTCCTTCCCCAGGGTATTAATTATTAATATTCCTTGCTAGGAAAAGAATTTAGTGATATCTTCCCTACTTGCACATCCATTTATAGGCTCTCTGCAAGAAGAAAAATATGGCTCTATTTTGCCCAATCCCACAGGCAGTCAGACCTTATGGTTGTCTTCCCTTGTTTCCTGAAATTTGTTGTTATTCTGCTCTTTTTCAAGGTGCACTGATTTCATATTCTTCAAACACACAAGTTTTCAATCAATTTGTACAGTTAACACAATTTTCACAGTGGTCCTGAGGTGATGTACATCCTCAGCTTACAAAGATAACAGGATTAAGAGATTAAAGTAAAACAGGCATAAGAAATTATAAAAGTATTATTTGGGAACTGATAAATGTCCATGAAGTCTTCACAAGTTATGTTCCTCTGCCACAGCTCCAGCCGGTCCCTCCATTTGGGGTCCCTGACTTCCCATAACAAGTGTCTGTTTATATTCTTTGTCCACTATTTAATGGTGTTGTTTGGGTTTCTTTTCTTGTAAATTTAAATTTCTTATCAATGATGAATATTAGACTATTGTCAGATGCATAGTTTGCAAACATTATCTCCTATTCTGTAGGTTGTCTGTTTACTCTGTTTATAGTTTCTTTTTCTGTGCAGAAGCTCTTTAATTACATCTCATTTGTGAATTTTTGCTTTTGTTGCAACAGCTTCTGGTGTCTCCATCATAAAATCCTTACCCACGCCTATGTATTTGAATTTTCCATTTAAGATTTTAGTTTTGTTTATGTTGATTTTTGTGTATGGTAAAAGGTAGGGGTCCAGTTTCAATTTTTTGCATACAGCTAGGTATCCTGGCAACACTTTTTAAATAGAGAATTGTTAGCTCATTGCTTGTTTTTGTGAGGTTTGTTGAAGAAAAAAATCGTTGTAAGTATGTGGTCTTATTTCTGGATTCTGTTCTACTGGTCTATGTGTCTGTTCTTGTACCAGTACCATGCTGTTTTGGTTACTGTAGTCCTGTACTATAGTCTGAGGTCAGGAAGCATGATGCCTCCAGCTTTGTTCTTTTTGCTTAGGATTGCCTTGGTTATTGGGGCTCTTTTTGGGTTCCATATACATTTTAAAATAGTTTTTTGTAGGTTTTTTTTTTTTTTTTTTTTTTTTTAGATGGAGTTTCACTCTGATGACCAGGCTGGAGTGCAGTGGTGTGATCTTGGTTCACTGCAACCTCTGCCTCCCAGGTTCAAGTGATTGTCTTGTCTCAGCCTCCCACATAGTTGGAATTACAGGCGTGCACCACAATACCTGGATAAGTTTTGTATTTTTAGTGGAGATGGGTTTTCGCCATGTTGGCCATGCTAGACTTGAACTACTGACCTCAGGGAATTCATCAGCCTCAGCCTCCCAAAGTGCTGGGATTATAGGTGTGAGCCACCACACCCAGGAATTTTTTTTCTAGATCTGTGATGAATGTTAATGTTGCTTTAGTAGAAATAGCATCAAATCTATAAATTGTTTTGGGCAGTATGACCATTTTAACAATACTGATTTTTTAAATTCATGAGCATGGAATGTTTTTCCATTTGTTTGTGTCATCTCTGATTTTTTTGAGCAGTGGTTTGTACTTTTCCTTGTATAGATCCTTCACATGCCTTGATAGCCATATTTTTGGTTATTTTATTCTTTTGTGGCAATTGTGAATTGAAGTTTTTTGATGATTTGGCCATCTGCTTGACTGTTGCTGGTGTCTAGAAATACTAGCAATTTTTGCACATTGATTTTGCATTGTGAGAGTTTGCTGAAGTTGCTTTTCGGCTTAAAAAGCATTTGTGTTAAGACTATTAGGTTTTCTACATATAAAATAATGTCATCTGCAAACTAGGATAGTTTGACTTTCTCTCTTCCTATTTTAATATCCTTTATTTGTTTTTCTTTCCTGATGGCCCTGCCCGGAACTTCCAATAACATGTTGAGAAGGAGTGGTGAGAAAGGCAATCTTTGTCTGGTGTTGGTTTTCAAAGGAAATGATTCCAGCCTTTGCTCATTCGGTATGATATTGTCTGTGAGTTTGTCATGTGTGGCTCTTATTATTTTGAGGTAGGTTCCTTTATATCCCGTTTATTGGGAGTTTTTAACATGAAGAAATGTTAAACTTTATTGAAAGTCTTTTCTACATCTATTGAGATAATCGTGTGGTTTTTGTCTTTAGTTTTGTTACATAATGAATCACATTTTTTTATTTGTGTATGATGAACCCACCCTGCATCTCAGGGATGAAACCAACTTGATCACAGTGGATACCTTTTTGATGTGTTGCTGAATTTGGCTTGCCAGTATTTTACTGAGGATTTTTGCATGAATATTCATCAAAGATATTTGCCTGATGTTTTTTTTTTTCTTGTATCTCTGCCAGGTTTTGGTATCAGAATAATACTGGTCTCATAGAATGAGTTGGGGAGGAGTACCACCCATTTCAATTTTTTGGAATAGTTTCAGTAGAAATGGTACCAGTTCTTCTTTGTACCTGTGGTAGAATTCAGCTATGAATTCATCTGTTGTGAGGATTTTTTTTTTTTTTTTTTAGTTTGTAGGCTAATTATTACTGCCTCAATTTCAGAACTCACTCTCAGTCTATTCAGGGAATGAATTTCTTCCTGGTTCATCCTTGGGAGTGGGTGTGTGTCCAGAAATTTATCCATTTCTTCTAGGTTTTCTAGTTTATGTCCATAAAGTTGTTTATAGTATTCTCTGATGGTTGTTTGTATTTATGTCGGGATAGTGGTGTTATTCCCCTAATAATTTTGGAGTGTCTTTGATTCTTCTCTCTTTTCTTCTTTATTAGTCTACCTAGTAGTTTATTTTATTAAGTTTTCCATTAAATACTTGTTTTTGTGTGTGTGTTTTTGCAGTGGCTGGTAACAGTTTTTCCTTTCCGTATTTAGTGCTTCCTTCATAAGCTCTTGTAAGATAGGTCTGGTGGTAACTAATTCCCTCAGCATTTGCTTGTCTGAAAAGGAGCTTATTTCTCCTTCACTTTTCAAGTTTAGTTTGACTGAATATGAAATTCTGGTTTGGAATTTCTTTTCTTTAAGAATGTTGAATATTGGCCACCAATCTCTTCTGCCTAGTAGGGTTTGTACTGAGAAATCTCCTGTTAGTTTGATGGGCTTCGCTTTGTATGTGACCTGTTCTTTTTCTCTGGCTGCTCTTAACATTTTTTATTTCATTCCAACCTTAAAGGATCTGATAATTATGTGTCTTGGGAATTATCTTCTCATGGTGTATCTTGCTGGGGTTCTCTGCATTTCCAGAATTTAAATGTTGGCCTCTCCAGCTAGGTTTGGGAAGTTCTCATGGTTGACATCCTGAAATATGTTTTCCAATTTGGTTCCATTCTCCGCATCTCTTACAGATACCCCAATAAGTCGCAGACTTGGTCTCTTTATATAATCCCATAGTTCTCAGAGGTTTTCTCCATTCTTTCTGTTCTTTTTTCTCTATTCTTGTCTGCCTGTCTTATTTCAGAAGGATCATATTCAAGCTCTGAGATTCTTTCCTCCTCTTGGTCTATTCTGCTATTAACACTTGTGATTATATTGTGAAGTTCTTGTGTTTTTCAATTCTATCAGATCAGTTATGTTCTTCTCTATTCTGGCTATTTGGGCTATCAAATCTTGCATTGTTTCATTATGATTTTTAGCTTATTTGCATTAGGTTACAATGCGCTCCTTTAGCTAAGTTCATTTTCATTTACATTCTGAAGTGTACTTCTGTCATTTCAGTCATCTCAGCCTCAGGCAAATTCCAAACCCTTGCTGTAAAGGTGCTTTTGTCATTTGGAAAAAGAGAACACTCTGGTTTTTTGAGTATTCAGTGTTTGTGCTGATGCTTTCTCATCTTTGTAGGATTATATACCTTTGACCTTTGAGGTTGCTGATGTTTGGATGGAACTTTTGGGTTGAGGGGGTTGTTTTTCTTTTAATAGTCTTGCTCCCATTTCATAGGGCTGCTGTGGTTTGCTGTGGGTCTGCTCAAGTCTGTAGTTCCCTCAGATTTTCCAGTACCTGGAGGTATCACCAGTGAAGACTGCAAAACGGCCAAGGTGGCAGCCTGACCCTTCCTCTGAGAGCTCAGTCCCAAGGCCGTACTGACCTGCTGTCAGCACAAATGCACCTGTAGGAGGTGGCTGAAGATCCCAGTTGGAGTTCTCACCCAGTCAGTAGGAACCAGATCAGGGACTAAGTGAAAGAAGTAATCTAGCCACACTTTTGTTGAGCAGCTGTGCTATGCTGGGGTATCACTTCCACCCCCAGGCAACTTGGGCTCTCTAAAGCCTGAAGGCTTGCATGGATAAGTCACTGAAACATCAAAGATAGAAGCCCACCGCTCCCACTAGGAGCTCTGTCCCAGAAAGATTTCATGTCTTTGTCAGTCAGAGAACACTGAAGGGAGTGGCTGGAGGCCCTGGTTGTGAAGTCCTTCTCAATGAGGAGAAACAGATCAGTGACCCATTTAAGGAAGGTGTGTATTCACGCTTTTATAGAAAAGCTGTGATGTGCTGGCATACCCCTTTTACCCCAGTTGGCTGTGGCTCTTGAAAGCCCACAAGCTGGAATGGCTGAGTCACCCAAGCAGCAAAGATGGTGGTCCATCCCTCCCCTCAGGAACTTCATACCAGGGATAATTCAAATATCTGTCAGACCAGAGAATATGGTCAGGGGTGGCTGGAGGCCCCAGGTGGGAGGTCCCGCCCAGTGAGGAGAAATGAATCAGGGTTCCATTTAAAGAAGGAGTCTGACCACATTTTGGTAAAGCAGCTGTGCTGTGCTGGGGAATCCCTTCCTCCTCCAGTTGGCTTGGGTTCTCCAAAGCCCACAGGCTAGAACAGCTGAGCCATCCAAACAGCAAAGTTGGCAGCCCAATCCTCCCCCAAGCACTCCATCTCAGGGAGAAATAAAAATTCTAATGGCCGTAGAATATACGTGGGGTTGGCTGGAGGCCCCGGTTGGGAGGTCCTGCCCAGTGAGCAAGAATTGTATTTTTATTCCTGTGGGGTTGGTCATTATGTCACCTTTGTCATTTCGGATTTTTTTAAAATTTGAATCTTTTTTCTTTATTAGTTTAGATAGTGGCCTATCAATCTTATTTATTGTTTCAAATGGGAAACTTTTGGTTTCATTTCTTTTTACGGCTTTTTACAAATCAATTTTTTTTTTATTTCAGCTCCAATTTTGGTTTTTTCTTTTCTTCTACTAGCTTTGGGTTTGGGTTGCTCTTGTTTTTCTAGTTCCTCTAGGTGTGATGTTAGGTCGTTAATTTTATATCTTTCTAACTTTTTCATGTAGCTGCTTATTACTATAAATCTTCCTCTTTACAGTGCTTTACCTACGCTCCAGAGATTCAGGTATGTTGCTTTTTTGTTTTCATTAGTTTCAAATAATTTCTTGATGTCTGCCTTTATTTCATTGTTTATCCAAAAGTTATTCAGGAGCAAGCTGTTTAGCTTCCATGTAATTGTATGGTTTTGAGAGATTTCTTGATTTTTTTCCACTGTGGTCTGAGAATGTAGTTGGTATTACTGTGTGTTCCTTAAAATTTCTTATGCAATTCTTTCTGGTTGTGCATGTGGTTGATGTATGTGCCAAATGCAGATGAGAAAGATGTATATTCTGCTGTTGTTGGATTGAGTGTTCTGTAGATGTCCATTAGGTCCATTTTGTTGAGTGGCAATTTCGGGTCCCAAATATCTGTTAATTTTCTACCTCAATGATCTAACACTGTCATCGAGATTTTGAAATCTTCCACTATTAGTGTGTGATTATCTTAGTCTCTTTGTAGGTCTCTTAGAACTTCTTTTATGAATTGTGAACTTCAGGGTTGGCTGCATATATATTTGGGGTACTTACGTCTTCATAATGAATTGAACCCATTAATCATTATGTAATACTCTTCTTTGTCCTTTTTGATCATTATTGGTTTATGTTTTGTCTGAAATAAGAATAGCAACCTTGCTTTTTCTTGTTTTCCATTTACTTGATAGATGTTTCTCCATCCCTTTATTTGAGCCTATGTGTGTCATTACATATGTGATTGTTATCTTAAAGACAGCATATAGTTAGGTCATGCTTCTTTATCCAACTTGTCACTCTTTGCATTTTAAGCGGGGCCAATTAGCTTGTATATATTCAAGGTTAATAATGATATGTGATAATTTCTGTTTTTTTTTGTTTATTTTTGAGACAAAGTCTCGCTCTGTTGCCCAGGTTGGAGTGCAATGTTGCGATCTCAGCTCACCACAGCTTCTGACCCCTGTGTTCAAGTGATTCTTCTGCCTCAGCCTCCCGAGTAGCCGGGACTACAGGTGTGTGCCACCACGTCTGGCTAATTTTTGTATTTTTAGTAGAGATAGGGCTTCACCATATTGGCCAGGCTGGGCTCGAACTCCTGACCTCGTGATCCACCTGCCTTGGCCTCCCAAAGTGCTGGGATTACAGGTGTGAGCCACTGCACCTGGCCTAGTTTTTCTTTCTTTTCTTTTTTTTAAATTATACTTTAAGTTCTAGGGTACATGTGCATAACGTGCAGGTTTGTCAACTATGTATACATGTGCCATGTTGGTGTGCTACACCCGTTAACTTATCATTTACATTAGGTATATCTCCTAATGCTATCCTTCCCCACTCCCCCCACCCCATGACAGGCCCTGGTGTGTGATGTTTCCCACCCTGTGTCCAAGTGTTCTCATTGTTTGTTGAGACAGAGTTTTGGTCTGTCACCCAGGCTGGAGTGCAGGGCATTAGCCCACTGCAACCTCCACCTCCTGGGTTCAAGTGATTCTCCTGCCTCAGCCTCCCAAGTAGACAGGATTACAGACACCTGCCATAACGTCCAGCTAATTTTTGTATTTTTAGTAGAGATGAGGTTTCACCATGATGGCCAGGCTGGTCTTGAACTCTTGACTTCAGATGATCTGCCCACCTCAGCCTCCCAAAGTGTGAGCCAATGTGGCCAGCCAATATGTGAGAATTTGATCCTGTCATCATGTTGTTAGCTGATGTTATGTAGATCTGGTTGTAGAGTTGCTTTACAGTGTCAGTGGGATATGTATTTAAGTGTGTTTCTGTGGTTGCTGGTAATGGTCTTTCCTTTCTGTGTTTAGCACTTCCTTAAGGACCTCTTGTAAGACAAGTCTGGAGATAACAAATTCCCTTAGTGCTTGCTTGTCTGAAAAAAATTTATTCGTCCTTCATTTATACATCTTAGTTTGGCTAGATATAAAATTCTTAGTTGAAATTTCTTTTCTTTAAGGATGCCAAATACAGGCCCCTGATATGGTTTGGCTGTGCCTCCACCCAAATCTCATCTTGAATTGTAAATCCCACAATTCCCACGTGTTGTGGGAAAGGCCCAGTGGGAGGTAATTGAATCATAGGGGCAGGTCCTTCCCATGTTATTCTAGTAATAGTGAATTATGTCTCATGAAATCTGATGGTTTTAAAAAAAGGAATTTCCTCACACAAGCTCTCTTGTCTTCTGCCATGTGAGACACACCTTTCACCTTCTTCCATGACTGAGGCCTCCCAGCCACGTGAAACTGTAAGTCCAATAAACCTCATTCTTTTGTAAATTGCTCAGTCTCAGGTATGTCTTTATCAACAGCATGAAAACGAACTAATACAGTAAACTGGTACCAGTAGAGTGGGGCGCTGCAGAAAAGATAACTGAAAATGTGGAAGTGACTTTGGAACTGAGTAACAGGCAGAGGTTGGAATAGTTTTGTGGGCTCAGAAGAAGACAAAAAAATGTAGGGAAGTTTGGAACTTCCTAGAGACTTGTTGAATGGCTTGGACCAAAATGCTGGTAACAATATGGACAATGAAATCCAGTCTAAGGTGGTCTCAGATGGAGATGAGGAACTTGTTGGGAACAGAAGCAAAGGTGACACTGGTTATGTCTTAGCAAAGAGATTGGTGGCATT
>NC_045445.1:77973380-77995735 GCF_002776525.5 Piliocolobus tephrosceles
ACACAGCATGTAAGTTCAGAAAATTTGCTGCCTGACAATGCAATAGAAAAGAAAATCCTATTTTCTGAGGAAAAATTCAAGCCTGCTGTAGAATTTTGCATAAATAACGAGAAGCCAAATGTTAATCACCAAGACAATGGGGAAAATGTCTCCAGGGCATGTCAGAGTCTTTTGTGGCAGCCCCTCCCATAACAGGCCCAGAGACCTAGAGGAAAAAAAAAATGGTTTCATGGGCTGAGCCAAGGGTCCCTCTGCTGTGTGCAGTACAGGGACTTGATGCCCTGCATCCCAGCTGCTCCAACCTTGACTAAAAGGGGCCATGGTACAGCTCAGGCCGTGGCTTCAGAGTGTGCAAACCACAAGCCTTGGCAGCTTCCACGTGGTGTTGAGCCTGCAGGTGCACAGTAGTCAAGAATTGAAGTTGGGAACCTCTGCTTAGGTTTCAGAGGATGTATGAAAAGACAACTGAAAATGTGGAAGTGACTTTGGAACTGAGTAACAGGCAGAGGTTGGCATAGTTTGGTGGGCTCAGAAGAAGACAAGAAAATGTAGGAAAGTTTGGAACTTCCTAGAGACTTGTTGAATGGCTTGGACCAAAATGCTGGTAACTATATGGACAATGAAAGATCATTTCAGAGCTTTAAGATTTGACTGCTAAACTGGATTTCAGACTTGCGTGGGGCCTGTAGCCACTTTGTTTTGGCCAATTTCTCCCATTTGGAAGTGAGGTATTTACCCAGTGCCTGTATCTCCATTGTATGTAAGAAGTAACTAACTTGCTTTTGATTCTACAGGCTCATAGGCTAAAGGGACTTGCCTTGTTTCAGATGAGACTTTGGACTGTGGACTTCTGAGTTAATGCTGAAATGAGTTAAGACTTTTGGGGACTGTTGGGAAGGCATAATTGGTTTTGAAATGTGAAGGCATGAGATATGGGAGGAGCCAGGGGTGGAATAATATGGTTTGGCTGTCCCCCCAGGCAAATCCCATCTTGAATTGTAACTCCTATAATTCCCATGTGTTGTGGGCAAAAGCCAGTGGGAGGTAATTGAATCATGGCAGCAGGTCTTTCCCATGCTAGTCTTGTGATTGTGAATATGTCTCAAGAGATCTGATGGTTTTATAAAGGGGAGTTTCCTCACACAAGCTCTCTTGTCTGCTGCCATGTGAGGTGTGCCTTTCACCTTCTGCCATGATTGTGAAACCTCCCCAGCCACGCGGAACTGTAAGTCCAATAAACATTTTTCTTTTGTAAATTGCCCAGTCTCGGGTATGTCTTCATCAGCAGTGTGAAATGGACTAATACAGTCCTCAATGTCCCTCTCTTGTCAGGTTATTGTTTAAAGGACTATTGTTACTCTGGTGGGGTTCCCTTTGTACATGACCTACCATTTCTCTCTAACTACCTTTAATATTTTTTGTGTGTGTGTTGACCTTGGAGATCTGTACTATGTCTTGGGGATGGTTGTCTTGTGTATTATCTCACAGGAGTTTTCCAAATTCCCTAAATTTGCATGTCAACCTCTCTAGGGAGCATAGGAAAATTTTCATGGACAATGTCCTCAAATATGTTTTCCAAATTTGCTTACTCTCTCTCCCTCTTTTTCTGGGATGCCAATAATTTTAAAGTCTTTACATAATCCCATATTTCTCAGAGGTTTTGTTCATTTTTTAAAATTTTTTCTTCTTTATTTTTGTCTCAGTAGATTTGAAGAACAGGTCTTCCAGCTCTAAGTTTCTTTTTTCAGCTTGGTCCTTTCTGCTGTTAATACTTTCAACTGTATCATAAAATTCTTGTAGTGAGTTGCTCAGCTCTAGAAGATTAGTTTGGTTCTTTCTTAAAATGGCTATTTCATTTTTCACCTCTTGTATTATTTCACTGGATTCCTTAGATTTCTTGGATTGAGTTTCAACTTTTTCCTGAATCTTGGTGGTCTCGGTTGCCATTCAGATTCTGTATTCTATGTCTGTCATTTCAACAATTTCAGTTTAGCTAACAGCCATTGCTCGGGACCTAGTCTTCTTGTTTGGAGGTAAGAAGGCACTCTGAATTTTAGAGTTTCCAAAGTCCTTGCACTGGTTCTTTCTCATCTGTGTGGGCTGATGTTCCTTTAATGTTCATAGTTTTCCTTTAAATGGGGCTTTCTGCTTTTATATTCTTTGACGACCTTGAGTGTTTGACTGTGGTGTAAGTCATGTTTTGTCAATGGCTTCGTTTCTGCATGATGTCAGGTTGTCAAGCCTCAACTCAACACTCCCGGAGTGCATGCTCTAACCCTGTGGTGTTGGGACCAGGCTTGTGGCTTTTATTCTCTGATCCCTCAAGGTTAAGTACCTGCTGTGATGGAGGAACTGGTGTTTCCAGTCCACTGGCAAAAAAAACTTTGATGGAGGATACTGGCAAAAGTGGGGTGGCAGTGAGGCAGAAGTGATTCCTACATGCACAAGCCAGCAATTAGTTGGCAGTGAAGTCATCACACATGTCAAAGTTGGTGAAGCATTAGAAGGAGGCTGCAGATGAGTGCATGCCAGAGAGGGCATGCCAGTAACGGCCCACCTGTGAAAGTACTCCAGCTAATAGGCATTATCTGCTGGCAAAAGAGTTATGGCAGTGGCTGCTGGCAACTGCCTCAGCTGAGCAGCCAAGGCCACAACTGCAAGTAGATGTGGCCACGCAGGTACTCTGGGATAGGCCAGCAGACAGGGGGACATTACCTATCTCACAGGCTAGATAGCCCTGCTATGTCCAGGCCCAGCAGCCAACAAAAGCTAAAGCCACCTAGAGGAGTATGGCAAGACTTGTGAGGTGAGCACCCATGGCTATGCACCACTGCATCCGTTCCCATGCCAAACCTTCTGGGGTCCATGCAGACAGTTCCGTCTCTGCCAACTCTCTGGGCAGTTCTTTTTGCCATCTCAAATATCCATGGTGACTGTGTGGTTTCCTGCAGCTAGGATTCTTAAATATTTCTCATTTTCTAATTTAAGCATGAAAGCTATATATTTCTTTTAAAAACGTCTTAACATTTCATCTATCAAATTTCAATATGTTGTGTTTTCATTATATTTCTGCTCTATGAAAGACACTTGAGGAAAAAATAAGCCACATACTAGGAGAAAATCATTGCAAAACACTTATATAGTATCTAAAATACACAAATAAGTTTTAAACCTGAGGAATAATAAAACAACCAATTTTAAAATGGGGTGGAGACCTAAATATATATCTCAATAAAGAAGATATACAGATGACAAATAAGCATATGAAAAAGATGATCAACCTCACATGTAATTTTGGAACTGCAAATCAAAACAATAATTAGATTCCATTACACCCTTATTAGACTGGTTAAAATCCATTAACAATAAAATATAAAATAGTAGCTAGAATGTGGATAACTGGAAGTCTCATTTATTGCTGGTGGAAATGTAAAATGCTATGGTCACTTTGGAAGATATTTTGGTAGATTTTTACAAAACTAAACATATCCTTACCACAGAATCTAGCAATCACACGCCTTAGTATGTACCTAAATGAGTTAAAAATTTATGTCCACACAAAACCCTACACATGAATGTTTATAGCAGCTTTATTCATTATTGCTAAAACATGAAAGCAACCTAAATATCCTTCAGTGGGTGAAAGGATAAACTGTAGAACATCAATAAAATGGAATATTATTCAGCAATAAGAAAATTTACCACTAAGCCACAAAATCACATGAATGAACCTTAAATAAATATTGTTACATGAAAGAGGCCAGCTTGAAAAGGCTATATATTGTATGATTCTAAAAATATTTCATTTTGAAAAAGGCAAAACTATAGAGACAATAACAATATTGTCTTTTAACAGCTCCAGCATACGAGAAAGAAAGAAATAGGTGTTGCACAAGGAATTTTAGGCTAGCGAAACTATTCTGTAAGATACTTTAATGACAGATACATGTAATTATACATTTGTGAAAACCTGTAAAATATACAATACACAGATTGAGACCTAATGTAAACTATGTAATTTAGTTAATAATAATGTATCAACATTGGCTCACGAATTTTAAGAAATGTGCCACACTAATAAAATATGTTAATAACAGAGGAACCCACAACTAACATAATGCTCAATGGTGAAAGACTAAAATCATTCCTATAAGATCAGGAAGAAGACAGGATGCATACTTTTGCCATTTCTATTCAACACAGTATTAGGGGTTATAGCCCCAGCAACTAGGCAAGAAAAAGGACATTTAAAAGACCCATATTGGAAAAAATAAGCAAAATTATCTCTTTAGTAGATAACATAATCTTATATGTAGAATACCCCAAAGATTCCACAAAAACATGTTTGAACTATTAAATTCAGAAAATTTGGAGTAATCATTGAATTTCTATATAGTTACTTTCTCTGAAAAGAAAATAAAACAACTTTATTTACAGTAGCATCAAAAAATAAAATACTTAGGGATAACTTAATAAAAAAGGTGAACTTGTACACTAAAAACATAAAAATTTGTGAAAAAAAATTAAAGAAGATATAATCAAATAGAGAGATATTCCATGTTCATAAATGGGAAGAATTAATATTGTTAAGATGTCAATATTACCTGAAGTCATCCATAGATTCAATGAAATCTTTATCAAATTTCCAAAGCAATTCTTGCAGCAGTACAAAAGTCCATCCTAAAATTCATATAAAATCTCAAGGGATCCCCAAATAGCCAGAACAATCTTTAACAAGAAGAATAAAATTGGAATACTCATGCTCCCTGATTTCAAAACTTACCACAAAGGTACACTAATCGAAACAATGTGGTATGGCCATAAAGACATAAACAGAACAATAAAATAGAGTAGAAATAAACCATTGCACATATAGACAAATGATTTTGAACAATGGTCCCAAGACCATGCAGTGGTAAGTAAGCACCATTTAACAAATGACGCTGGAAAACTGGATACATAAATGCAAAATAAAAAAAACTGACCCTTACTTTGCACCACATACAAAAATGAACTCAAAATTGATCAAATACATAAGAGCTAAAGCTATATAACTCTTAGAAGAAAACACAGGAAAAAAAGCCTCATGACATTGGACTTGGAGATGATTTCTTGAACATGACACCAAAAGCATGGATAGCAAAAAAAAAAAAAAAAAAAAAAAATTTAACTGTATTAAAATTAAAAAGTTTTATGCATCAAGAGACACTATCAATATAGTAAAATTCAAACAGTTTGAAGATTTCTCAAAATCTAAAAATAAAATTACCATTCAACACAGCAATCCCATTACTGAGTATATACAAAAAAATATATAAATCATTCTTCAAAAAGATACCTGCATTCATATGTTTATTGCAGCACTATTCACAATGGCAAAGTCATGGAATCAACCTAGAGCCCATCAACGATGTACTGAATAAAGAAAATATGGTTCATATGTGTCATTGAATACTACACACCCATAAAAATGATGTCCTTTGCACAACATGGATGCAGCTATATGCCATTACCCTAAGCAAAGTAATGTAAAAACAGAAAACCAAGTACTACATGTTCTCACTTATAATTAGAAGCTAAATATTGGGCACACATGGACACAAAGATGGAGACAATAAACACTGGGGATTCCAAAAGAGGGAAAGTATAAGAGGGGGCAAGGGTTGCAAAACTACCTATAAGGTACTGTGTTCATTACTTGGGCCATTGGCTCATTAGAAGCCCAAACCTCAGTATCACACAATGTACCCATGTAACAAACCTGCACATGTACTCCATGAATTAGCAATTAAAAATATAGTAAAAGAACATCCCACAGAATGGGTGAAAATATTTGGAAATAATATATATATATATATATAATGTCTTAGTCTATTCTAGCCTCTATGACAAAATACCATAAACTGGGTAGTTTATAAAAAACATAAATTTATTTCTTACAGTTCTGGACCCTGGGAAGTCCAGAATCAAGGTGCCAGTAGATTTGGTGTGTGGTGAGGGCTTGCTTCCCAATAGACACCACTTTCTTGCTGTGTTCTCACATGGTGAAAAGGGCAAATAAGCTCCATCAGGCCTCTTTTATAGGAGCACTAATCCTATTCAAGAGGGCTCTGCCTTCATGACCTAATCACCTCCCAAAAGCTTTACCTTTTAATGATACCACCTTGGGGGTTAGAATTTCAATGTCTGAATTTGGTGGGTGGGAGGAACAAACATTCAGACAAGAGGATATGATAGATTAATATCTAGAATATACGTTTTAAAATCCTACAACTGAAAAACAACAACAAAAAACAAACAATCCAATGTAAAAGTGGGTAAAGGACTTGAATAAACATTTCTCCAAAGAAGATACACAAGTAACAAACAAGTACGTGAAAACATGCTCAACATAATTAGCCATCAGAGAAATGCAAACCAGAACCACAATGAGTACCACTTTACATCCTTTAAGATGGTAATTACAAAAATAAAACAAAAAACAAAAAACAACAAATGTTGGTAAGGATGTGGAGAAACTGAAACTCTTATGCATTCTTGGTTGGAATGCAAAGTAATGCAGCCACTGAGGAAAACAGTGTGGTGATTGTTTAAAAAATAAATAAACAAGCACAGAATCACCTTATGATCCAGCATTTCCACTGCTGGGGGTATGCCCTAAAGAATTGAAATCAGGGACTCAAATAGTTATTTGTATTCCCTTGTTCATAGCAGTATTATTCACAATAGTCAAAAGGTAGAAGCAAGCAAAATATCCATCGATTAATGAATGGATAAACAAAATGTGGTGGACACACACATACACACACACACAATAGATTATTCAGCTATAAAAGAAGAAAATTCTACTATCTGATATTGATGAACCTTGGTGACATTGTGTTAACGAAAATAAATCCATCACAAAAGGACAAATATTGATAATTCCATGTTTATCAGATACCCAGCAAAATGAACTGAATTGCATTCCCCCAAAATTCTTATGTTGAAGCCCTAACCCCTAATGTGACAGTATGTGAAGACAGGGCTTTTAGGAGGTAATTAAGGCTAAATGAGGTTATAGGGGTGTGAATCCTAATGCGATAGGATTCGTCCACCTGTAAGAAGAAATACAGTAGACTTTCTTTCCATTGTGCATGCATCGAGGAAAGACCATGTGAGCACACAGAGAGAAGGCAGCCATCTGTAAGCAAAGAAGAGAGCCTTCACCAGAACCTAATCATGCCGCAACCCTGATTTTAGACTTTCATCTTCTGGGACTGTAAAAAAAATAAAATAAAATCTGTTGTTTAAGCCACCCATTCTATGGCATTTATGTTAAGACATGCAGACCTGCCTAATATGCTTAGAGTAGTCAAATTCATAAAGATAGAATGTAGAATAGTGATTACCAGGGGCTAGTACCACTACTATGCTGTTTTGATTACTGCAGCCTTACAATATAGTTTGAAGTCAGGTAATGTGATGCCTCTGGCTTTGTTTTTTTACGTTTTCTGTTTGCTTGTTTAAAATTGCTTTGGATATTAAAACTGTCTTTTGGTACTATATTTATTGATTTGTGCAAGTTGAACCAGCTTTGTATCCCAGGAATAAAGCCCTGTTGGATTCAATTTGCTAACATTTTGTAGAGATTTTTGCATCAATGTTCATCAGGGATATTGACCTGAACTTTTCTTTCCTTTCCTTTCTCCTTTCCTTTTCCCTCTCCTCTCCTCTCCTCTCCTGTTTACTTCTTCCCTCCCTCTCTCTCTCTTTCTTTTTTAAATAAACTTGACCAAAAGACAGTACAAAAACACTGGCACTTGAATGCTGAATGTCACTGTATGCATGAAACTATATATTTTGGGGTAGTGTGAGTTTTTAATATTAAGTCATATTAAACTCTTAAGTCAAATTAAGCAGACCTGGCATTGGCAGTGTAGCCATACCTTTCTGAGGCTAGTAAAAACAAAATTGGCGACTTGAAATTAAATCATGCCAACGTTTTGATACACTTGTCTTAAGATATTAATTAAACACTTCAGAACACTGATATGAAGTGTCCAGATTCTCAGATGTTCGTTGTGTGCATTTTGTTTAGTTATGTGTGTGTGTGTTTTTTTTTTCCAGTGAATGTCTGGCACATTGCAATCCTCAAATATGTGGTTATCTTTGTTGTATTGGTGTAATCAGTGACTTGTACATTCAGCAATAGCATTTGAGCAAGTAAGTTTTATCAGCAAGCAATATTTTCAGTTAATAAGGTTTCAAAAATCATGTAAAGATTTAAACTTGCTGAATGTAAAGACTGAATCTCAAGTCACTGTAGCTTTAGTAACTGCTTATTGTATTAGTTCAGGTTCTAGCACTGCATGTGCTGTGCATATTCTGATTTTATTAAAATACAAAGTTGAACTGCAAAAAAAAAATTCTGAAAATAGGTTCTCAATATATTTTGTCTTGTAAGGTTTCTGCTGAGAAGTCTGCTGCTAGCCTGATGGAGTTCCCTCTGTAAGTGACCTGCCCCTCTGTCTAGCTGTCTTTAAGATTTTTTCTTTTGCATTGGCCTTAAGGATGCTTGTGCTTTATAGTATCTGGCTGAAGTTCTCTGTATTACTTGGATTTGCATGTCAACCTCTCTAGTGAGATTAGACAAATTTTCCTGGACTATATCCTCAAATATAGTTTCCAAGTTGCTTATTATCTCTCCTTCTGTGTCAGGAATGCCAGTGAGTCATAGATTTGGTTTCTTTACACGACCCCATTGTTCTTGGAGGTTTTGTTCATTTTTCTTCATTTTCCTCTTTATTTTTGTCTGATTGAGTTCACTCAAAGAACTTGTCTTTGAGCTCTCAGATTTTTTCCTCAGCTTGGTTTATTCTGATGTTAATACTTCAGATTGTATTACGACATTCTTCCAGTGAATTCTGCAGCTCAAAAGTTCAGTTTGGGTCTTTCTTAAAATGGCTTTTTCATCTTTAAGCTCTTGAATCATTTTACTTGAAATCTTTGCTTCCTTGGATTGAGTTACAATTTTCCCATGGATTTCGGTGACCTTTCTTGCCAGCCAGATTCTGAATTCCATATCTATCATTTGAGACATTTCAGGCTGCTTAAGAACCATTGCTGGGAAGCAAGTGGGTCCATTTGGAGGTAAGGGGACACTTTGGCTTTTTTAATTGCCAAAGATTTTGTGCTGATTCTTTCTCTTCTGGGAGGGATGGTTTTTTTTTTTTTTTTTTTTTTTTTTTTGTGGTTTAAATTGAGTATAGTCACTTGGCTTCATTTTGAGTTTTCAGAAGGCTAATTAAAATTCTGTACAGAGCCTTTGTTTTTTGTTGACTTCTTATCCTTGATTTTCCAAAGGGTAAAACTAGCAGTGTTTTTTGGTGTTGTGGTTTGGACTGCAATCCAGTAGATGATGCTTGAGAGTAATGGGTGGTAGATAGGCTCATATTCAGTCATGTGACTCCTTTGCTCATCTTTGCATTTGAATCTGTGCTCTGTGGGATAGGGAGGTGATCTACTCACAGGTCCACTTCTGAGCTTTGAGGGAGCCAACTCAGATCACTAGCACTGTGTCCTCAATTTTTTGTTGTTGTTGTTAAGTGTTTCAAGCCATAGGGCTCCTTTGAGCAGAGGTCTGGTAAAGAAATAGGCCACACACTTACCAGGTCATCTTATGTAGACAGGCATGCCTAGTTACCACGCCAGCCTGCAAACCTAAATGACTCACCTCTCTCAGGTTCCAGAGAGTGCATGTTCCTCTCCCACTTGAGTGCTGGGCATAGATCCTGGCTCAGCACTCCTGATCCACAGGCTGCAGCCATGGGGCACCAGGAACTACTTGTGGCTTCCTTCTCCAGACTCTGGAGTTTAAATTCTGGGTATTTTGTAAAACTCAGAGGGCTCCCAGCCTGCTGGAATGCACTCAGATGGAGTAAAACACTGAGGCTGGGCATGAGGGCTGTACTCTGAACTTTTTCTTGTGGGTGGCCAGCCAGGAGCTCTGGAAGTGGCTGGCAGCAGGCATGCAGGACAGACATGCCACAGTGTTATGGGAAAGCCAATCTTTCTTTTTCCCTGGCAGCTATCTGGGGCCAGATCCTCTCAGAGGGAGATGAGGAGCTCTGATAAATGAGTGCTTATGGTAAGGCTCTGCTAGAGTTATCCTGTATACAAAGTCCCTGGCTTTGTGCCTGCTGCAGTTCCATCTCTATCTAATCCAGGGAGATCCTCCTGCCAGTTCAAACATTTGTGGAAGGGTGTAGAATCCCCTACAGCTAGGATCTCAGAGGTCCGTGGTGATGGTGAACACTTCCCCAGCTGCTTTACTTGCTCCTTCCCCAGTAGCTATTTGGGGCTAGGAACCAGCCCTAACATTTAGGCACCACATGTAGTGCTCTCAGCTTCCTCCCTCATCAATGTCAGCATCTGCATCTATTCTCCATCCACATTTAACATTTTTTTCTCCAAAGATCTGTTCGAATTATGCTAGTTTAGCTGAAATGCTAGTCTCTGTATGTTGGAGTGGCCCTTTGCAGCTAAATAAAGATGGCCATCTTGAAACTCCTTCCAATGACCATGTTTCTATCAAAAATTACTCATCATAGTTCATGTCCTTTGCAGGGACATGGATGAAGCTGGAAAACATCATTCTAAGCAAACTAACACAATAACAGAAAACAAAACACTGCATGTTCTCACTCATAAGTGGGAGTTGAACCATGAGAATAAATGGACACAGGAAGGGGAACATCACACATCGGGGCCTGTCAGGGGGTGGTGGCTAGAAGAGGGATAGCATTTGGAAAAATGCTTAATGTAGATGACAGGTTGATGGGTGCAGCAAACCACCATGGTGCATGTATACCTATGTAACAAGCCGGCACATTCTGTACATGTAGCCCAGTACTTAAAGTACAATAAAGAAAGAAAAAAAAAATACTGAGAGGATGATAAAGATAATACACATAATGAGGAAATCAAATTCATCTCTAGGGTTGGGATACATTAATCCACGTAACTGTAATTATGATGGGAACACCCTTTGATTATTCAAATGAAATTTTAAAAATTACTCATCATACCAAAAAGGAGAAATATCTCAAACTGAATGAAAAAAGACAATCGATAGATGCCAACATCAAAATGACAGAGATGTGAAAATTACGAGATAAAAGATTCATAAAAAAAAATCATGAAAAAGCTTCAATTACCAATTACAAACATAGTTGAAGCAAACACAAAAATTAATAAAGGTACAGATTCAATAAGCTGAGCAAACACAAAAAAGGAAAAAAGCAAATAAATCCATGCCAGACCACATGTTCTCACACGTATGTGGAAGCTCAAAATGTTGATCTCATAGAAGTAGAGAGTACAAAAGTGGTTACAAGAGGTGGGAAAAGGTAACAGAGTGGTGTAGCCAAAAGTTAATAAACAGATACAAAAGTACAGCTAAAAGAATGGAATATATTAGAGTGTTCTATATTATCACAGAATGATTATAATTTACAATATATTGTATATTTTCAAATTGTAGAAGAATGGATTTTGAATGTTCTTAACGCAAAAAAATGATAAATGTTTGAGGTGATGGATATGTTAATCACTCTGATTGAATCATTATGCATTGTATACACCTATCGAAATACAACACTGTATCCTATAAATATGTACAATTCTTATAGGTTGTTTATTAAAAATAATAATAAAAGCAAAAAATAAAGTAATCCATGCCAAGGCACATTAAAGTCTAGATTCTGAAAACTAAAGACAAAGAAAACATCTTTGGTTAGGCAATTATAGTTTATAATAATCTATTATATATCATTATTTTTTATGGACTCTTGCTCTGTCACCTAGGCTGGAGTGCAGTGGCTTGATCATAGCTCAATGCAGCCTTGAACTCTTGGGCTCAAGTGATCCTCCCACCTCAGCCTCCTGAGTAGCTAAGACTAAAGGTGTGTACCACTACAAATCACTGAACACTTAATTTTTTTTTGTGAAGATGGGGGTCTTGTTTTGTTGCTCAGGCTGGTCTCAAACTCCTGCCCTCAAGTAATCCTTACATCTTGGCTTCCCAAATTATTAAGATTATAGGCATGAGCCACCACACCCATATTATTAAATATTTCAGAAAAGCTAGAGGAGAATAATTTGAATGTTTTTATCATAAAAAGATAAATTTTAAGGTGAAGGATATCCCAATTATGCTACCTTGATATTTACAAATTATATAAATGTATTATCTATTATACCCCCCAAATATGTATGTTTAGTATAAATTAATAAAAATAACTTTTTAGAAAGAAAGATATTAAAAGCTGTGTGAGAAATCAAACTTGTACCTTTAGGAGAAAAGCAATTTGAATGACATGACCACCACCAGTAGACTGTGATAAATGATGGGTGCAGCACACCAACATGGCACAAGTAGACATATGTAACAAACCTGCATGTTATGCACATGTACCCTAGAACTTAAAGTATAATAAAAAAATTATGTGTATATAATATAATACCTAGAAAAACCATTATACAAGCTGTACAAAGAGATAGACTGAAAAACATTATGAACTGGTAGTGAAATAAGCCTGTCACAGAAGAACAAATACTGCGTGATTCTACTTATGAGAGGTGTCTAAAGTAGTCAAACTCATAGAAGCAGAAAGTAGAATGGTGACTGCTAGAGTTGTGTGAGGGGAAAATGGGAGTTGCTGCTAATGGGTATAAAGTTTCACTTGTGCAACATGAATGAATCCTAGAAATCTACTGTAAAGCATAGTGCCTACAGTTAACATTTTATCGTATACTTATAAATTTGTGAAGATAATCTTAAGTTGTGTTCTTATAAAAATTAATAATAATAAACATGATGGGAGGAAGTTTTTGGAGATGTTGGGTATGTTTATGGCATAGATTGTGGTGATGGTTTCACAGGTAAGTACTTATCTTCATACTCATAAAGTTGTATACATTAAAAATGTACAGCTTTTTGTATGTCAATTATACATCAAAAAATTGTTAAAAAAATAAAAGAATACACATAGATAAAATGCCTACACACACAGACACACACACACACACACACACACACACTCACATTGTACCAATTTCTGTTTTCTGGTTTTGATACTGTACTCAAGCTATGTAAGAGGTAACCATTTTGAGAAACTATGTGAAAGGCATATGGTACCTTTCTGTACTCCATTTGCATCTTCTCATGAACCTATAATTCTTTCAAAATAACTAAAGTTCTAAAATATATCATTTAGGGTAGTATCAAAATTATAAATTAGGAATAATTTTTAAAATGAGCAAGACCTATATATTAAAACCTACAAAACATTGCTGAGACATTAAGAATAACTAAATAAGTGGTGTGATATACCATGTCCATGGATCAGAATGTTCTACAAACCTCTACTGAGTGGTTCACCTTGCCACTACTCTCTACTTCACTGTACATCCTCTTAAATTTGCATGAACTCCCCAACTCCAGTTTTTCAAAGCACAGATGTGGCAAATTTTCATTATTAGTTCCAGAAACTCCTGTTTGCTTATATTGACTTACTTGAAGCACCTGGAATGAAAAACACAGGACTCCTGAAGGGAAAATCCCAAAGAAATAAAGGGAAAGATAATAGCAATAATGGTTAGACAAGAGGAGCACAAAACAAAACCCACTGAGAGAATACATGAGCTATGACTTCAGGGAACACTATATCCTCTAACTCCCAAACCTGCCCACTACTTAACCATTTACACTGGTTTACGCATTAATTATAGTGAGTTTTCCTATCAGATAGTAGATTTGAGGTAAAAAAAAAAAGTTTGCAAGTTTTTATAGCTTGTATTCAGTAGATGAGGATTTAGATGAGGGATACCCAGACTTATATTAGTACACTCACCATTGAAATCTCTTGTTTAAAGATTGATATATGGTTGTTTCTACCTGTCTTCAGACTATGAGCCCCTGAATAAAATAAAAATTGCCATTTCATCTGTACATCAACTCATAGATCTCAGAACATCACCCTGTACAAAATGGCTCATGCAGCTAGTTTGCTACTAGGAATTTCACTCATGACTCCAGACTTCTAGTTCAGAAGTCTTTCTATTTTATGAAAGAAATAAAATATTAGAATATGGTGAACTCAGAGGCACCAACTTTTAGCAGTAGAGGGTTTAAGAAGGTAAAGTTCTCATTGCTACTCCTTACTTTCAAGGCTCCTGGGTTTCTTATCCAAACCTGGGGAAAAAAAAAAAAGTTGTGGGCCTGATGAGGAAAACCCACAGATCCTAGGAATGAGATTGTAAGTAGAAATTATAGGGCACTGATAAATGACCATACTTTATAGAGTATTCTTCCATAATGCACTCTTGTAAGCATCCAGAAGTGGGTCTAGGAACTCACAGAACTGGGAGTAAAAAAGGACTTAAAGTAGAAAAGCTTAGAACCCCTTACATACCATAAGATCCAAACAAGAGAGCAGTATACCTTTGCTCTTATCTTCAGGAGAAATAGCAGAGCCATCACTTGGGTCTGGAACCTAGGTCACTGTCTGTAATTCAGCTGTTCAGAGCACCATCCTGGGGGTTAGCAAACACTGAATCATCCAATAATGAAGTATATAAATAAAATTATTTTACTTACCTCTCTGTGTATAGCTTATCTGAAAATCTCATGGGGATAAAGGAGGGAGAGTTAGGGTAGGAATGTGAAAGCTCTGCATCCCCGTCAAAATATCAACTAAAAACTTAAAAACCTGACTCTTCCCATCTGACACAGAAAGATACCTAAATGTTTTTTGAGTAGTCAATACGGGTAGAGAAGTGGAGACAATAAACGTAAGGAAAACTAAAACTTTTAAAGGAATAAAAGACTGAATAAACCAGATGTTTTTAGAGAAGATTTCAAGACATCCTGAGAGTACTAGACCTGCCCTGATAGATATGTAATGGCTGATTATAGAACAACTTCCTTCCTTCAGAAGGTAAAGCTGGCCCTAGAGAAACCCATACCTTATAATCCCTGTTTTAAGAACCACGTAAGGTTGTTTTTATTTTTCTTTACAAGATATGAGATTAGAGAATTTTAGCATGCCTAGCCACTTGGAAATAGCAAGATAGTGCATAAAGATCACCTCTGTGAATTTTAATTAAAGGAGGAAAACAAAAATACACTGGAAAAATGAAGCACACCCCAGATCCTGGGGAAGAGAATGCTGGCAAACAGTCCGCAGGTAAACACTGATAAAAGTGAGTGAAACCACAGTACGTGAGAGAGGCTGAGAGGCTGAGAGCCTCCCTCTGTTACTATATTTTCTACTGCAGATCTGAGCAACTCAAACCGAGGGAGAATATTTTGCTCCTCCCAAATCCTGGGGTTACCTTGGGAAGAGGATAGGAGATGCTGCGAAGAAAAAAACACCAGGAAAAAGTGCAGACGTGTTCCGAGATGCAGGACTGAGAGCAGAATGCTGTTTTTAATCAAAGCACATCAAGAGTCAGCCATTCTTTGCTGACCTGGATGTATAGTCATGCAAGAATTTTAGTGTTGGGCCAGGAACTTGAAGAACTGCTCTGGAGTGAGGTAAGTTCCTCCACAGCAAGAACCATGAATAATGCTTCAGCAGTAGGTGGTGAAGTTGTGTTCTCCCCTGTCACAGGCCTAGGGAAGGAGGAGAGCTGCTACAGCCAAAGTTTCTCCTGGGCAAAGAGACTTGAAGCCAGGGTCAGCATGGTGACATGGAACCAATCTGTGTGTGCCATTGCTGGGTGCCCCAGTCTGTTCCTCTGAGATTGTGGTGCAGTGAGGCCCTCTCTGCTCCACCCCCAGAGAGAAATCCAGGCATTCAGAGAACGCACTTGCTGGCACCAGCAGCCTGAAATGCCCCACCCTCCATGGACATAGATTGTGGTGCAGCAGGGCCCTCTCCACTCCATGCCCAAAGAAATCTCCAGGTATTCAGAGAACCCCTTCACCTATATCAACAGCCTGACCCAGTCCACCTTTCTTGTACATAGATTGAGGTGCAGAGGGGACACTCTGTATTCAACATGCAGGCGGATCTCCAGGCACTTCTACTACTCACTTGTGTAGACTAGCACTCTAAGTAGCCCTACCCTTCTTGGACATAAATTGTGGTGAAGGGGTGCTCTCTGTACTCCACATCCAAGCAGATCTCCAGAAATCTAGAGCACCCACTGTCCTGGATTAAGAGTGTAGTCAACCACAGTCCCCATGCAGAGAACTTGAGGATGAAGAAGTTTCACAGCTCCATGCCTAAGCATATCTCTGGGCACTTGGCAGTCACCCAGTGGATTCTCCCTTGGTGCTGGTGCCTGTGCCTGCCTTTAGGGGACCAGTAGGCAAATGTGCCAAAACCAGCCTCAGCCATCTTGTCCCCCAGCTTCCCCCAAGGCTCAGCACAAGAATTCTGAAACCTAAAGAAATCTGAATGTAGTAACACCACCAAAAAATTGCAATAGCTCTCCAGCGACGCTACCTCATCGAAATGGAAACGAAGATATATCAGATAAAGAACTCCAAGCATGGATCGCAAGGAAACAAAACAATATCAAACACAAGGTTGAAAATTAACACAAAAACATTTCTAGAGCAATCTAGGAAATAAAGAAAGAGATAAGCATCTTAAGAAAAAAATAAGTCAGAGTATCTCGAGTTGAAAAACTCAGGGAATTTCAAAATACAATAGAAAGTGTTATCAATAGACTGAATCAAGCAGAAGAAAGAATTTCTAAGGTTGAAGAATAGTTTTTTTAACTAACCCATTCAGACGGAAAATTATGAAAAAAATATTTAAATGAAACAAAGTCTTCAAGATATACGAAAATATGTAAAGCAACGAAGCCTATTAATTATTGGCATTCCTGAAAGAGAAGGAAGAAAAAGTAAACAACATTGACACTCTGAAAACATATTTGAGAGAGTAATTCAGAAAACCTTCCCAAATCTTGCTTGAGAGGAAGACATCTAGATAGAAGAAATTCAGATGACACTTATGATATGGTTTCAATCTGTGGCCCCACCCAAATCCTATCTCAAATCCCATAATTCCCACGTGTTGTGGGAGGGACCTAGTGGGACATAATTTCAATTATGGGGGTGGTTAACTCCATACTGTTCTCATGGTAGTGAATATGTCTCATGAGATCTGATGGTTTTATCAGGGGTTTCCACTTTTGCATCTTCCTCATTTTTTCTTGCTGCTACCATGTAAGAATGCCTTCTGCCTCCCATCATGATTCTGAGACCTTCCCAGCCTTGTGGAACTGTAAGTCCAATTAAACTATTTCTTCCCAGTCTCAGGTATGTCTTAAATCAGCAGTGTGAAAATGGACTAATACAACTTGCAAGATACTATACAAGGCAAACATCACCAAGGAATATAGTCACCAAACTGTCCAAGATAACTCCTAAAAATAAAATCTTGAAGGCAGCTAGAGAAAAAGTTCAGATCATGTACAAAGGGAACTCCATCATACTAAAAGCAGACTACTCAGCAGAAACCTTACAAGCCAGGAGAGACTGAAGATCTACTTTCAGCATCCTTAAAAGAAAGAAATTCTAACCAAGAATTTCATATCCCATGAAACCAACCTTTATAAGTGAAGGAGAAATAAAATATTTTCCAGACAAGCAAGTGCTAAGTGAATTTATTAACACTAGACCAGCCTTCCAGTAGATCATTAAGAAAGTTCTAAACATGGAAAACAAAGAACACCCGAGGAAAAAAAGAAACACTTAAGTACCTATTAAGTACCTAGCCCACAAACCCTATAAAGAAACCACATAATAGAAACTACAAACAAACCAACAAAGTAAAAACTTCATGATAGAATCGAAACCTAATATATCAATATTAACACTGAATGTAAATGATATAAATGCCCCCACTTAATAGGCACAGAGGGGCAAATTGTATAAAAAAATTAAGATCCATCCATCTGCTGTCTTCCAGGAATAAATCTCACATGTAATGACACATGTATTCCCAAAGTAAAGGGTGGGAAAAAGATCTAAAGATCTACCATGCAAATGAAAACAAAATAAACAGGGATCACTATTCTGATGAATTCTTATAAAACAGATTTCAAACCAACAATAGTATAAAAGAAAAATGTTTTAATTCAACAAGACATAAATATCCTCAACATATATGCACCCAACATTGAAGTACCAAAATTCATAAGAGAAGTACTACAAAAAGACTGAGGCAACAACATGATAAATTTGGGTGACTGCAACACACCACTGACAGCATCAGACAGATTTCTAGGGCAGAAAACTAACAAAGAAGTTCTGGACTTTGAATAAAATCTGACATCTTTTCATGATAAAAATTCCCAACAGACTAGGCATCAA
Source organism: Piliocolobus tephrosceles (assembly GCF_002776525.5). Classification (NCBI taxonomy): domain Eukaryota; kingdom Metazoa; phylum Chordata; class Mammalia; order Primates; family Cercopithecidae; genus Piliocolobus; species Piliocolobus tephrosceles. Next base: position 77,991,757 of record NC_045445.1, read on the forward strand.
AGAAACATACCATAAAATAACAAAAGGCATCTAAATAATAAAACCCAGAGTGAACATCATACAGAATGGGCAAAAACTGGAAGGATTCCCCTTGAGAATTGGAGTAAAACATAAATGCTCACTCTCACTACTCCTATTAAATATAGTATTGGAGGTGCTAGCCAGAAAAATCAGATCAGAGAAAGAAATAAAATGCATTCACATAGTAAAGGAAGAGATAAAATTATATATCTTTACAAAGGGTATGATTCTATAACTAGAAAACCCTAAAGGGTCAGCCAAAAGACTCCTGGAACTGACAACTTCAGCAAAGTTTCAAGATACAAATGCACTATCCAAATATCAGTAGCACTTCTATATACCAATAACATTCAAGCTAAGAGTCAAATCACAAATGCAATCTCATTTACAATAATCACAAAAAAATTCATAGGACTACATCTAACTAAGTAGGTGAAAGATTTCTACAAGGAGTTCTACAAAATAGTGTTGAAATAAATCATAAATGACACAAACAAATTGAAGAACATTTAGCACTCATAGACTAGAAAAATCAATATAATTAAAATAACCATATTGCCCAAAGGAATTTACAGACTCAACACTATTCTTATCAAACTACCAATGTCATTTTTCACATAATTAAAAAAAAGTATTCTAAAATTCGCATGGAACCTAAAAAGAGCCCAAATACCTAAAAAGAGCCCAAATAGCTAAAGCAATCTTAAGATAAAGGAAAAAAAGCTGGAGGTATCACATTACCCAATTTCAAGCTACACTGTAAGGCTGCAGTAACCAAAACAGCATGGTACTGGTACAATAACAGACACAGACTAATGGAACAAAATAAATAACCCAGAAATAAGCTGCACACCTTCAGCCATCTGGTCTTTGACAAAGTTCACAAAAAATAAGCAATGAAGAATGAATTCACTATTCAATAAATGGTTCTGGAAAAACTGGCTATCAACATATAGAAGAATTAAACTGGATCCCTACCTTTCACTACACACAAAAATGAACCCAAGACCTCAACTATAAGAATTCTAAAAGCAACATTATAAACACCATTCTGTATATTAGTCTTAGAAATAAATTTATGACTTACTCCTCAAAAGCAATTGCAACAAAAATAAAGATTGACAAATGTTACCTAATTAAAAAGAGCTTCTGCACAGTAAAAGAAACAATCTACAGATTAAACAAACTGAAGAATGAGAGAAAATATTCACAAGCTAACAAAGACCTAATATCTAGAAACTATAATGAACTTAAGTGAACAAGCAAAAAACAAAGAACCCCATTAACAAGTGGGCAAAAGACATAAACACTTTTCAAAAGAAGACATACAAACAGTCAACAAACATATGAAAACATGCTCCACATCACTAATAATCAAAAAATGCAAATCAAAACCATAAAGAGATACTATCTTACAACAGTCAGAATGGCTACTATTAAAAATTCAATACCAACAAATGCTGGTGAGGCTACAGAGAAAAGAGAATGCTCATAAATTGTTGGTGAGAATGTAAATTAGTTCAGCCATTGTGGAAAGCAGTTTGGAGATTTGTCAAATATCTTAGAAGTGTCATTCAACTCACCATTCCCATTTCTGTGTATATATCCAAAAGAAAATAATTCATTCCACAAAAAAGACACAGGCAACCACTACCGCAACATGGAAGCAGCTGGAGGCCATTATCCTAAGCAAAGTAATGCAGAAACATAAAACAAAATACTTCATGGTCTCACTTTTAAGTGGGATGTAATTCATTGGGTACTCATACACATAAAGATAGCAACAAAAGAAATTTGCTACTACTGAGAAGAGAGAGAAATAAAGGCTAAGTATTAGAAAACCAATTATTGGGTACTATGCTAAGCACATGGGTAATGGCATTACTCATAACCCAAACTTCAGCACCATCCTATATACTCATGTAACAAACCTGCAATGTACCTTCTGAATAAAAGTTAAAATTCAGTTTTCTAAAAATAAACCATGTAAAGTCCTCAAGAATGGGAAATGTAAACTCTTCAATAACCAGTGCTGAAAAAAACTGAGTATCTGTAAGTAGAATAAAACAAGATCTCTATCTCTTATCATATGCAAAAATCAAATTAAATGGATTAAAGACTTAAACCTAAGACCTGAAACCATGAAATTAGTAACAGAAAACATTGGAGAAATGCTCCAGGACATTGGTCAGAATAAAGCCTTCTTGAGTAAGACAACAAAAGTATCGGTAATCAAAGCAAAAATTAACAAATGGAATCATAGCAAACTAAATGATTTCCACATGGCAAAGGAAAGAACCAACAAATAAACAGACAGCCTACAAAACAGGAGATAATATTAGCAATCTACTTATCTGACAAGGAATTAATAACTAGAATATATAAGTAATTCAAACATCTGAATAAAAAAACAAATAATTTGATTAAAAATGGGTAAAGAACTTGAATTGACATTTCTCAAAAGATGACATAAAAATAGTCAACAGGTATATGAAAAAATGCTCAACATCACTAATCAGAGAAATGCAAATTAAAATCACAATGAGCTATCATCTCACCCCAGTTAAAATGGTTATTATAAAAAATAGGCAATAACAGATGCTGACACGGATGTAGATAAAAGGGAACTCTCGTACACTGCCGGTAGGAATGTATATTACTAAAACCACTTACGGTATGAAAGTTCCTCAAAAAGCTAAAAATAGAATTACCATATTTCAATCGAAAAGCAGGTTAGTGGCTTACCACATGTAGAGCCCAATGAACAAGGATGAGTACTTATACAGAAAAAGAAATTCATTTCCAAAATTGGCTTGGAAGAAGCATCACATTTAAAGTGTCCTGCTGGAAATGTGCTGCTTTGCCTTTGGAGCAAAAAGTAGACATTTTTACAATGTAGGGGAGGAAATGAGCAAGGGCAGGGGTTCCCTGCTAGCTTGTGCCTTATCTACCAGAAAGTTGAGTTGGCACCTTCCTGGGCAGAAGTAAGTTGTAAAAGTGGCCAAGTGGGCATGCTTTTGGCATGCTCTCCTGAGGTGACCCCCTGGATGTGGGAGTTCCAATGTGGAGCACATAGATGAACTTTCCCTGGAGGGAATGTTCAAGAAAGCTGACAAAAACAAGCAACGGGGAGAGGACTCCCTATTCAGTAAATGGTGCTGAGGTTACTGGCTAGGTATATGCAGAAGAATGAAAGTAGATCCTTACTTTTCATCATATACAAAAAATAACTCAAGATGTATTAAATATTTAAATGTAAGAACTCAAACTAAAAATTCCAGAAGCAAACCTAGGGAATACCCTTCTTTACATTGGCTTTGGCAAAGAATTTATGGCCAAGTGCTCAAAAGCAATCACAATAGAAACAAATTGACAGGTAGGGCCTAAATAAATAAAAGAGCTTCCACACAGTAAAAAAAAAAGGAAGAGAAGGAAAGAAAGAAAGAGAGAAAGAAAGAAAGAAAAAGAAAGAAGGAAAGAAAGAAAGAAAGAAAGAAAGAAAGAAAGAAAGAAAGAAAGGAAAAAAAGAAAATCAATAAAAATCAGAAAACCTACAGAATGGGAGAAAATATTGACAAACTATGCATCTGACAAGGGTTTAATATCCAGAATCTTTAAGAAACTTAAGCAAATCACAACTAAAAAACAAATAACCATGTTAAAAGGTAGACTAAGGACATGAAGAGACACTTCCAAAAGAAGATATACAGGCAGCCAACAAACATGAAAAAATGCTCCTCATTACTAATCCTCAGAGAAATGCAAATCAAAACTTCAATGAGATACTTTCTCACACCCTTCAGAATGGCTACTATTAAAAAGTGCTGCTATAAAGACACATGGACACATGTTTATTGCGGCACTATTCACAATACCAAAGACTTGGAATCAACCCAAATGTCCATCATACAGAAGAAAATGTGGCACATATACATCATGGAATACTATGCAGCCATAA
>NC_045445.1:78010735-78035691 GCF_002776525.5 Piliocolobus tephrosceles
CCAGCACCATTTATTAAATAGGGAATCCTTTCCCCATTTCTTGTTTTAAATAAAAGAATTTTTAACCTAGAATTTTAGATCCAGCCAAACTAAGCTTCATAAGTGAAAAATAAATAAAATCCTTTCCAGACAAGCAAATGCTAAAGAATTTTGTCACTACCAGGTCTGCCTTGCATGGGCTCCTGAAATAAGCACTAAATATAGAAAGGAAAAACCAGTGCCAGTCACTGCAAAAACACACCAAAATATATAAAGACCAATGACACTATGAAAAAACAGTATCAACTAGTGTGCTAAACCACCAGCTAGCATCACTGTGACAGGATCAAATTTACACAAAACAATATTAACCTTAAACATAAAGAGGTTAAATGCCCCAATTAAAAGACACAGATTGGCAAATTGGATAAAGAGTAAACACCTATATGTGTGCTGTATTCAGGAGACACATTTCACTGCAAAGACACACATAGGCTCAAAATAAAGGGATGGAGAAAAATTTACCAAGCAAATGGAAAGTAAAAAAAAAGCAGGGGTTGCAAGCCCAGTCTCTGATAAAGCAGACTTTAAACAAACAAGGATCAAAAATGACAAAGAAGGGCATTACATAATGGTAAAGGGATCAATGCAACAAGAAGAGCTAACTATCCCAAATATACATGCACCCAATACAGGAGAACCCAGATTAATACAATAAGTTTTTAGACACCCACAAAGAGTCATAGACTCCCATGCAATAATAATGGGAGACTTCAACACCCCATTGTTAAAGATCAATGAGACAGAAAATTAACAAGAATATTCAGGACTTGAACTCAGCTCTGGGTCAAGTGAACCTAATAGATAGCTAAGGAACTCTCCCCCCAAAATCAACAAAATATACACTCTTCTCAGTGCCACATGACACTTATTCTAAAACTGACCACATAATTGGAAGTAAAACACTCCAAAAATGCAAAATAACTGAAATTATAACAAACAGTCTCTCTGCCAACAGTGCACTCAAATTAGAACTTAGGATTAAGAAACTCACACAAAACCATACAACTACATGGAAATTGAGTAACCTGCTCCTGAATAACTCCTGGTAAATATCGAAATTAAGGCAGAAATAAAGCAGATATTTGAAACCAATGGGAACAAAGAAACAATGTACTAGAATCTCTGAAACACAGCTAAAGCAGTGTTAAGAAGAAAATTTATAGCACTAAATGCCTCCATCAGAGAGCTGTAAAGATCTCAAATCAACACCCTAACATCACAATTAAAAGAACTCTAGAAGCAAGAGCAAATGAATCTAAAAGGTAGCGGAAGACCAGAAATAACTGAAATCAGAGGAGAACTGAAGGAGACAAATACATGAAAAAAAACACTTAAAAAATGAATCCAGGAGCAGGTTTTTGGAAAAAATTAACAAAATACACAGAATATTAGCCAGACTAATAAGGAAGGAAAGAGAGCAGAATCAAATAGACACAACAAAAAATGATAAAGGGCATATTACCACTGACCCCACATAAACACAAAATACCATAATTGAATACTATAAACACCTCGACACAAATAAACTAGAAAATCCAGAAGAAATAAATTCCTAGACACATACACCTCCCAAGACTAAATCAGAAAAAAAGTCAAATCCCTTGATAGTCCAATAACAAGTTCTAAAATTGAGACAGTAATTAATAACCTACCAACCAAAAAACGCCCAGGAGCAGATGGATTTACAGCCTAATTCTACCAGAGGTACAAAGAGGATTTGGTACCATTCCTTCTGAAATTATTCCAAACAATTGAAAGGAGGAATTCTTTAGTAACTCATTTTATGAAGCCAGCATTATCCTGATACGAAAACATGGCAGAGACAAAACAAAATGAAAACTTCAGGCCAATATCTCTAATAAACATCTATTTGAAAATCCTCAGTAAAATGCAGGCAAAACGAATCTAGCAGCAATCAAAAACTTATCCACCATGGTCAATTTGGCTTCATCCCTGGGATGCAAGGCTGGTTCAACATATGCAAATCAATAAACGTAATTCATCACATAAACATAACCAATGACAAAAACCACATGATTATCTCAATTGATGCAGAAAAGGCCTTCAATAAAATTCAACATCACTTCATGTTAAAAACTGTCAATAAACTAGGGATTGATGGAACATATCTCAAAATAATAAGAGCTACTTATGACAAACCCATAGCCAATATCATACTGAATGAGCAAAAGCTGGAAACACTCTCTTTGAAAACCAGCACAAGACAGGGATGCCCTCTCTCACCACTCCTATTCAACATAGTATTGGAGGTTCGGGTCAGGGCCATCAGGCAAGAGAAATAAATAAGGTGTATTCAAATAGGAAAAAAGGAAGTCAAATTGTCTCTGTTTGCAGATGACATGATTCTATACTTAGAAAACTCCATCATCTCAGCCCCAAAACTCCTTAAGCTGATGAGCAACTTCAGCAAAGTCTCAGTATACAAAACCAATGAGCAAAAAACACAAGCCTTCCTTTACACCAACAACAGACAAGCAGAGAGCCAAATCATTTATTAACTCCTGTTCCCAATAGCTACAAAAAGAATAAAATACCTAGGAATACAGCTTATAAGAGACGTGAAAGAACTCTTTAAGGAGAACTACAAATCACTGCTCAAGGAAATGAGAGGCCACAAACAAAAATTCTATCCTCATGGATACGAAATCAATATCATCAAAATGGCCACACTACTCAAAGTAATTTATAGATACAATGCTATTTCCATCAAACTATCACTGATATTCTTCACAGAATTATAAAAAACTACTTTCCAATTTCATACAGAAACAAAAAACAGCCTGGATAGCCAAGACAATCCTAAGTAAAAAGAACAAAGCTGGACGCATCACACTACCTTACTTAAAACTATACTACAAAGCTACAGTAATCAAAACAGAATTGTACTGGTACCAAAACAGACATGTAGACCAAGGGAACAGAACAGAGACCTCAGAAATAACAGCAAACATCTACAACCATCTGATTTTTGACAAACCTTGAGAGAAGAGAAAAACCCTCTCATATTGTTTTATACTCAATGTCTGGCTTAAAAAAAAACAAAAAAAAAGAAGGAAGCGAAACAAAAGGCAGGTAGCCTGGTGCCGAGAACCAGACCCGAACCAGGCCTGGGCCTGCCTGGCCTAAGCCTAGTAGTTAAAATTCAACCCCTGACCTAGCCACTGATGTTATCTATAGATTCCAGACATTGTGTGGAAGGACATTGTAAAACTTCCTGCTCTGTTCTGTTTCATTCTGACTACCAGTACATGCAGCCTCTGTCACATAGCCCCTAGCTTGCTCAATCAGTCACAATCCTCTCATGTGAAACCTTTAGCGTTGTGAGCCCTTAAAAGGGACAGAAATTGTGCACTCGGGAACTCAAATTTTAAGACGCTAGTCTGCCGATACTTGCAGCTGAATAAAGCCCCTTCCTTCTACAACTCGGTGTCTGAGGGGTTTTGTCTGTGGCTTGTCCTGCTACATTTCTTGGTTCTCTGACTGGGAAATGAGGTGATTAACTGATGGATGATCGAGGCAGTCCCTTAGGCGGCTTACAACCTGCACTGTGGAGCATCCCTGCGGGGGACTCTGGCCAGCTTGAGTGACAAGAATCCTGAGAGGACTCCTGTGTAGGCCTTTGCCCCAGTGGAATGCCTCATCAGAGCGGTGCATGGCAGGCCCCTATGGAGGATCAACGCAGTGGCTGAACACCGGGAAGGAACTGGCACTTGGAGTCCAGACATCTGAAACTTGGTACGACTGATCTTTAGAACTTGCCCACTCCATTTGAATGGAAGTGTGGCCTGATCACCCATGACGTGCCTGTACCAGCATTTTGGTTTTTGTTTTTGACTTGACTTAGATTGCTTGATACTATGGTTTTGATTTTGACATGGCTTGGTTTTCTTGATACTCTGATTTTGGTTTTGATTCTGGTTTAGTGTAAACTGTAAAAGTGTGTGTGTGCCCTTTTTACCCCTTGATTTGTGGTGTGCATGTGGCGTGAGCATGGTGTTTTTTTCTTGAGGAAGTATGGGGCTATTCTGTTAAAAAAAAAAAAAAAAAGATGATTTAACATTAACCACTGAAAATTCCCTTAACCCAGCAGGTTTCCTAACAGGAAATCTAAATCTTAATTACCATACAAAGGCCTGACCAGACCTAGGAGGAATTCCCTTCAGGACAGGAGGATAGATGGTTCCTCCCAGGTAATTGAAGGAAAATAAAAAAGTCATCTATACCAATTCTAAGTTAATCTGGACTAAACAAGGTCTTATTAATAGCAAAGGATAACTGAAATCTCAAACTTATAAGGTTTTCAACAAAAGTAATGTTTGCTAAAAGTTAACAGTGTAATACGTATTATAGTAACTTCCAATCTTGTGGCCTTAGTCTAGTCCACAGACATAAATGAAGTTCTCTTTGGAAAAGAATGGTTATCTTCAAAAAAAGGGGGAAAAAAAGGGAGGGCAAGATTTATGTAAAAAATAATGTTATATGGTAAATTCTTGTCCTGAAATAAATTAACTGGTTGTTTAAAGAAAAAAATGTTTGTAATAAGTCAGAAAGTTAAGGCATGTCAAAGAATTGCCTGTAAAAGACATGAAAAGTTATAAAAAATGTGTGTTAGGCAAAGAATTTATGCAAGAAATGTTGTATAATTTAAAAATAATTAGGCTTCCTGAATGTAAAACTATTGAAGAGACAGTTTATGTGCAAGGTGTATAAGAAAAGTAAAGTATACCTTTGGTAAAGGGATTATAAGGAGGCATAAGAATGTGGATTTTTACCTACATTAAAAGGTTAAAAGTTGTTTTAAAGGTTTAGGCAAGTTTTAAAATGTTAATTGTGTGTAAATTCTGTGTGTAAACATATTAGCTAAAGTTAAAGGGGTATCATCCAGTTTTTCTGTGAATTGGACATTAAAGTAAAAACATAATGGATTTTTCTTAAAGCACTAACCTGCTCTTCAACAAAGATTATAAAAGTTTAAAAATAGATCTATAAAAATATTACCTTATGGTCCAACATTAAAAATTGAATAAATATGTCTAAGTTTAACATTAATAACACACTAATATAAAGGTGAAATTTAGCTTATCTGGTATAAAAATCATACAAATAGCATTATTAAATATAAAATGGTGTTTGGCTTTCTTTGGTTTAAAAACTAATAAAAACAGGTGCTAAAGGAAATTTCTCAGTAACAAGGCACCAAAGATTATAAAGTCCACTGTTGATGTCCCCACATTTAAAACAAAAGGTCAGTTTCTTAGAAATTACACACTTGATTTATCTTCCACTTTCCCTGAAAACTAAAAGTCCTGTAGCACAGGTACCACCCATAGAATTTCCAGTAAACCAGTGCCAGCCTGAAGATCACCTTTTCATCAAAGGGAGGAAAGAAGAAAAACTCAAGCCGGCCTAGAAAGAACCCTACCTTGTGCTGCTAACCACCGAGACTGCTGTTCGTACAGCCAAAAAGGGATGGACTCATCACATCCGAGTCAAAGTGCCACCCCTTCCAGAGTCGTGGGCCACAGTCCCAGAGGAAAAGCCTACCAAACTAAAGCTAAGAAAAATTTAACTCTTTCATCTATTCTATTACTCTTTCTTCTTTCATCACTCTATTGCTGACCATCTAGTTATTAACATAACCAACTCAATTTTGCCTCAAACTATGGCATTTAATGCTTGCCTTGTTATACCCTGTGGTGACTTGCCAAGTCAAAGACAGCTCTCTACATCAGAAAAGTACCCCTGCCCCTCCTGACTCTCCTCAGACTGGGCATTAGTAAATTAGAAACATTTAATCTGGGAAAATTTTGATAAAGACTCCCGTGTCAACCAGGAGTCTTGCCCCCCAATGTATAGTTTTTATGCCATAGTTGGTCCAACATTCTGTGGACCACTAAAGAGCAAGGATGGACTGCCCCAACCACTTTTTATAATTTCCTAAAATCATACATTCATTTTACTAGAGGATCATAGAAGTTAAAAACTTAAAACAAACTTTGGCAATTAAGACAAGATACCAAGATGCAAATGCCTGTTTGGAGTGGATCAAATATTCCATTCGCACATTAAACAAAAGCAATTGCTATGCTTGTGCATATGGCAGGACAGAGGCCCAGATTGTCCCCTTTACACTAAGGTGGTCCTCTAGTCAACCAGGTGTGGGCTGCATGGTAGCCCTTTTTCCAGGATTCTACAGCCTGGAGTAATAATTTGTGCCAAGCTCTCTCTGCTATATCCTGAAGTCTAGCACCCTGCAGGTCAGCCCCCGAGGGCTATCCAGCTTCCATCTCCCAACACTAAGTTCACTTCGTGTCTCTCACAACAGTGAGGAAACTTAGCATTCCTTGGAGACTTGAAGGGATTCAGTGAGCTTAAGAATTTTTAAGAGCTTATGAATCAGTCAGCCCTTGTTCATCCCTGAACGTATGTGTGGTGGTATTGTGGTGGACCTTTACTGGGCACTCTGATGAATAACTGTAGTGGCACTTGTACTTTAATCCAATTGGCTATCCTTTTCACCCTGGCATTTCAACAACTGGAGGGAAGAAAAATAAGACATCATAAAGCGAGAGAAGTCCCTTACAGGTCTTTCGACTCTCAATCTATTTAGATGCAATTGGAGTCCCACAGGGAATACCAGATCAATTTAAAGCTTGAAATCAAACAGCTGCAAGATTTGAGTCAATATTTTGGTGGGTGACAGTTAATAGAAATGTAGATTGTATAAACTACATCTATTACAACCAATGGCAACAAGCTTTTCATGAGTTAAAAGAAAAACTCATGTCAGCCCCAGTCCTGGGGCTACCTGACCTGACAAAACCTTTTACACTCTATGTGTCAGAAAGAGAAAAAATGGCAGTTGGAGTTTTAACCCAGCCCATGGGGCCCTGGCCAGGGTCAGTGGCCTATTTCTCAAAACAACTAGATGGGGTTTCCAAAGGCTGGCCCCCATGTTTAAGGGCCCTGGCAGCAATGGCCCTGTTAGCACAAGAAGCAGATAAACTAACCCATGGGCAAATCCTAAATATGAAGGACCCCCGTGCTGTGGTAACTTTGATAAATATCAAACGACATCACTGGTTAACAAATGCTAGATTAACCAAGTGTCAAAGTTTGCTATGTGAAAATTTCTGCATATAACCACTGAAGTTTGCAACATCCTAAAGCCCACCACCTTGTTCCTGGTATCAGAGAGCCCAGTTGAACATAACTGTGTAGAGGTATTAGACTCAGTTTATTCTAGTGGGCCCAACCTCCGAGACCATCCTTGAATATCAGTAGACTGTGAGCTGTACATGGATGGGAGCAGCTTCACCAACCCCTGCAAAGTGACTGAAGAAGACAACAAGCCCTGCTCCAGTCACACCCGGAAGCTGACTGGTCCACGTATGGCCAAAGCATGAGAAAACTCATCACAGGACTCATTTTCCTTAAAATTTGAACTTGTACAGGTAAGGACTTCAACTGACCTTTCTCAGACTGAGGACTGTTCCCAATGTATACATGAAGTCACTGACGTAGGACAAAAGGTTGCTACAGTCGTATTATTTTATGGTTATTATAAGTGTACTGGAACTCTAAAAAGAACTTGTTTGTATAATGTTATTCTATACAAGGTATGTAGCCCAGGAAATGACCAACCTGATGTGTGTTATGACCCATCTGAGCCTCCCATGACCACAGTTTTAAAAATAAGATTAATGACTGAGGACTGATGGGAGCTCACAAACTATATGAGTAAAGTGTTAGCCAAACAGAAGAAAAAGGGGTGCCCAAACAAGTCACCTTAAAATTTGATGCTTGTGCTGTCATTAATAGTAATAAGTTAGGAAAAAGATGTGGTTCTCTTAATTAAAAAAAAAAAAAGCTATATGGCAGAAAATAAGTACATTTGCGATGAATTAGGACTGTGTGAAAATGAACGTGGATACTGGTCTTGTATCATTTAGGCTACTTGGATAAAAAATGAAAAAAATCCTGTCTGCCTTCAGAAAAGGAAAGGTGGCCCTTCCTGTACCAGTGGTCAGTGTAACCCCTTAGAACTAGTAATAACCAATCTCCTTAATCCTCGCTAGGAAAAAAGAGAGTGTGTAACCCTAGGAATCGATGGGGCTGGACTGGATCCTCAAGTAAATATCGTGGTTTGAGGAGAAGTTTATCAACGCTCTCCTGAGCCAGTATTTCAAACCTTCTATGATACACTGAATGTGCCAGTACCAGAAACTCCAGGAAAAACAAGAAATTTGTTTTTGCAATTAGCCAAGAATGTAGTCCAGTATCTCAATGTCACTTCATTTTATATATGTGGAGAAACTGTAATAGAAGATCAATGGCCATGGGAAGCCCAATAATTAGTACATACAGACCCAGTTCCTGATGAATTCCTGGCCCAAAAGAATCACCCTGATAATTTCTAGGTTTCAAAAGGCTCAATTACTGGACAATACTGAATAGCTAGAGAAGGAAAAGAATTCAGTCATCCTGTAGGACGACTTAGTTGTCTGGGACAGAAACTGTATAATAGTACCACAAGAAAAAAAAAAAAAAAACAAAAAACAAAAAAACAGCCACCTAGTGGAGTTCAAACCACACTAAGAAAAATCCATTTAGTAAATTTCCAAAGTTGCAAACAGTGTGGACCCACCCGGAGTCCCACTGTGACTGGACAGTACCCACTGGATTATACTGGATATGTGGGCACAGAGCTTATGCCAAATTACCCAACCAGTGAACAGGTAATTGTGTTATTGGCACTATTAAACCATCTGTCATCCCACTGCCCATAAAGACAGGCAAACTCCTGGGCTTTCCTGCCTATGCTTCACACACACACACACACACACACACACACACACACACACACACACACACACACAAGCATAGCTATAAAAAAAATTAGAAAAATAATGAATGGCCCCCCTGAGAGAATCATACAATATTATGGGCCTGCTACTAAGGCTCAAGATGGCTTATGGGGATACCAGACCCCCATTTACATGCTCAACCAAATCATATGGTTACAAGCTGTCTTAGAAATAATCACTAATAAGACTGGCAGAGCCTTGACTATTCTGGCGTGGCAAGAAACTCAGATGAAAAATGTTATCTATCAAAATAGATTGGCTCATGACTACTTGCTAGCAGCTAAAGGAGGGGTCTGTAGGAAATTTAACCTTACTAATTGCTGTCTACACATAGATGATCAAGGACAGGTAGTTGAAGATATAGTAAAAGACATAACAAAACTGGCACATGTGCCCATATAAGTGTGGCATGGATTTGACCCTGGGGCCATGTTTGAAATGTAGTTCCCAGCACTAGGAAGATTTAAAATTCTAATAATAAGAATTATAATAATAATAGGAACCTGCTTACTGCTCCCTTGTCTACTACCTATACTAATTCATGTAATAAAAAGCTTTATTGCTATCCTAGTTCACCAAAGCACTTCAGCACAAGTGTACTATATGAATCACTTTCAACTATCTTACAGGAAGACATAAGTAGTGAAAATGAAAATGAGAACTCCCACTAATAAAGTGAGTGAGAGTCTCAAAGGGGGGAAATGAGAGAAGAGAAAAACCCTCTCACATTGTTTCATATTGTTTTATACTCAATATCTGTCTTAAAAAAAAAAAAAAAAAAAAAAAGGAAGCAGAACAAAAGGCAGGCAGCCCAGTGCCAAGAACTGGACCCAAACCAGGCCTGGTCCTGCCTGGCCTAAGCCTAGTGGTTAAAATTCAACCCCTGACCTAGCCACTGATGTTATCTATAGATTCCAGACATTGTATGGAAGGACATTGTGAAACTTCCCACTCTGTTCTGTTTCACTCTGACTACCGGTGCATGCAGCCCCTGTCACGTACCCCCTAGCTTGCTCAATCAATCATGACCCTCTCATGTGAAACCTTTAGCATTGTGAGCCCTTAAAAGGGACAGAAATTGTGCACTCGGGGAGCTCCGATTTTTAAGACACTAGTCTGCCAATGCTTCCAGCTGAATAAAGCCCCTTCCTTCTACAACTTGGTGTCTGAGGGGTTTTGACTGTAGCATGCTCTGCTACAACCTGACAAAAACTATCAATTGGGAAATAATTCTCTCTTAAATAAATGGTGCTGAAAAAACTGGCTAGCCATATGCAGAAAACAGAAACTAAACCCCTTCCTTACAAAAATTAACTCAAGATGGATTAAAGACTTAAATGTAAAACCAAAAACCATAAAAATCTTAGAAGAAAACCTAGGTAATATCATTCAGGACATAGACATGGGCAAAGACTTCATGATCAAAACACTAAAAGCAATTGCAACAAAATCCAAAATTAACAAATGGAATCTAACTGAACTAAATTGCTTCTTCACAGCAAAAGAAACTATCATCAGAGTGAACAGGTAACCTACATAAGTTGCGAAAAATGTTGCAATCTATCCATCTGACAGTGTGGTGATTCCTCAGGGATCTGGAACCAGAAATCCTATTTGACCCAGCAATCCCATCACTGGGTATATACCAAAAGGATTATAAATCATTCTACCATAAAGACACACGCACATGTATGTTTATTGCAGCACTATTTACAATAGCAAAGACATGCAACCAACCCAAATGGCCATCAGTGATAGACTGAATAAAGAAAATATGGTACATATACAGCAGGGAATCCTATGCAGCCATAAAATAAAGAATGAGATCATGTGCTTTGCAGGGATATGGATGAAGCTGGAGGCCATCATCCTCGGCAAACTAACACAGGAACAGAAAACCAAACACTACATGTTCTCACTCATAAGTGGGAACTGAAGAATGAGAACACATGGAAATGGGGAGTGGAACATCACATTGCAGGGCCTGTTGAGTGGTGGGGAGCAAGGGGAGGGAGAGCATTAGGACAAATACCTAATACATGTAGGGCTTAAAACCTAGATGACAGGTTGATTGGTGTAGCAAACCACCATGGAACACGTATACCTGTGTAACAAACCTGCACTTTCTGCAGGTGTATCCTGGAACTTAAAGTAAAAAACAAAACAAAATAAAATCAATTGATCATATTTGT
The DNA here is from genome assembly GCF_002776525.5 of Piliocolobus tephrosceles. Taxonomy (NCBI): domain Eukaryota; kingdom Metazoa; phylum Chordata; class Mammalia; order Primates; family Cercopithecidae; genus Piliocolobus; species Piliocolobus tephrosceles. The sequence continues at coordinate 78,021,858 of NC_045445.1, forward strand.
TATGTCTATTTCCAGACTCTCTATTTTGTTCCATTAATCTATGTGTCTATCCATTCACCAACATCATGAAGTCTTGAATAAGTAAGTCTTTAATTCAAGTGTTGTGATTCATCCAACTTTATTCTATTTTCCCCCAATTTTCCTGACTATTCTAGTTCCTTTGCCTCCCCATAAAAAAATTACAAACAGCTTTCTATATTTAAAAGGAATCCTAATGACATTTTAATGGCAAAAATGTGAAATCTGTATATAAATCTACAAAGAATTGACATTTTTACTATGTTGGGTCTTCCAATCCATGAACATGGGTATGTTTCTCCATTTATTTAGGTCTTCTTTGATTTTTTTAATCAACATTTAATACTTCTAAGCATAAAAATTCTTTTTTTTTTTTATTATACTTTAAGTTCTAGGGTACATGTGCATAACGTGCAGGTTACATATGTATACATGTGCCATGTTGGTGTGCTGCACCCATCAACTCGTCAGCACCCATCAATTCATCATTTATATCAGGTATAACTCCCCAATGCAATCCCTCCCCCCTCCCCCCTCCCCATGATAGGCCCCAGTGTGTGATGTTAAAAATTCTTTACATGTTTTGTTAGATTTATACATATTTTGGTCTCTTTGAGCATATTTGAATGGTATTGTAATTTTAATTTCAGTTTCCAATTGTTTACTGCTCATATATAGAAATAAAGTTGATTGAGACCTTGTATCCCAAGTTAACTAGGCCTACCCCTTATGCAACCTTATCTCAGCTGTTTTCATGACCTCCAACAACCCCTGGCTATCACTTGTGGTCCTCTACAAGGAATCTTCAGGATCAAAATAAATAGTTTGGGGGACTATCACTACCAAGCCGTCCTCTCAGCAGGCACACCTCCCACCATGTCTAAATAAACTGGCATCCTATTTATAACTTAGTTTCCCATAAAACTTCCCCAACCTGCCCAAAGGAAAAAAAAAATGTCCTGATAAGGCCGTTTCTTACCTGACACAGCAGCTACCACGAGAGCCTAAGATTTGATCATTTATAGTTATTACACCCCAAAAGCCTAAAGATTGAGCCACAGGCCTATCACTCAGTTCCCGAATCATCAACGAATACATTAGAGTACAGTCTGGCCATATAGACAGACACATAGGCAGCTAGGACTATCTAATAAATAGAGAAAATTAATAAGATCTAATATTTGATAGCACAACAGAGTAACTATAAATAATAATTTAATTTTACACTTAAAAATAACTAAAAGTATAACTGGATTGTTTATAGCACAAATAATAAATACTTGAGATAATGGGAAGAAAATAAAATTGATAACTTCTCAGGGAAATGGTGAGAGGTATCATCAGGAAAATATAGAATAATCAGGCTATTTTAAAGTCCTTTAATTCCCCCATAAACTAAGGAAAAATACATAGGAAATATCTTTAGCTCCCATACTCTATGTTGGTGAAGGCAGGAGTATATTGAATGTATCATGTCTCAGAAGTTCTGATTTTCCTCTCCTTACACTGCTTCTACGTAAGGAAAAATGTCCTTAGAGACTCTGAGTCTGTGTATATATTAGTGAGGGAAAGGTTATGTAAAAGAAGGGCCTATTCTTAAAACCACAAGAGAACCACTAAGGCAAACTGATACAAGGCAGGAACCTTTGGGGTCTAATAATCTCTCATTCAGTCTCCCCTAAAATTGGTGTGGTAATTTGTAGGAAGACAAGGTACACAGGTGACAATTGCTGTTTTGTGGCCTACTACATTTATTGTCCTAGAAGATTGAACTTGTACAGGCTCTGCCCAACAATCTCAGTACCTAGGCAGCTAGAGGACAACAGACTTTGGGCCCAAATATAAAGTAGCTATATTTACTCTCAAGGGTCAGTGTGTTCCTGCTCATGACTGGGCCCTCCACACATCACTCAGTATTCACAAAATGTCCAGTCTCCATCTTTTGCACCCTGACTCCCACATTATCATGGCAGAGCCAACCATGGACAGTGCCATAATATAGTTTGGATATTTGTCCCTGCCCAAATCTCAGGTTGAATTGCAATACCCCATCCTGGAGGTTAGGGCCTGGTGGGAGGTGTTTGGATCATAGGGATGGATCTCTCGTGACTTGGTGCTGTCTTAGTAATGGTGAGTTCTCACAAGCTCTGGTCATTTAAAAGTGTCTGGTACCTTCCCCTCACTCACTATCTGTTGCTCCTGCATTCACTACATAATATGCAAGCTCCTGCTTAACCTAATGCCATGAGTAAAAGCTCTGTGAGGCCTCCCCAGAAACCACGCGATGTCAATTCTATACTTCCTGTACAGCCTGCAGAACTGTGAGCCAATTAAACCTCTTTTCTTTATAAATTACCCAGTCTTAGGTATTTCTTTATAGGAACGCAAAAACAGAGAATTTTGTCAGGATCAAGGGACTAGATTGCAACTCTGGACATAGCATCATGTGGAGGCTTGCACTGTGCATTTTAGCTTCAAGTCAACAAACGGGCAATCCTGAGAGGACCCACAGACCCTCTCAAGGAAGTGGACTGCTCCTGCAGAACCCAGGAGACACCCCAAATACGGTGAGTGCCCCAAATGTGGAAGTAGGAAAGGGAGACCCTCCTCTCCTGAACACACATCACCACTGGAGAAGCTGAAGGTCTGTTTGCAAGAGAAGTTTCTGACTTTACCTGGAGCTGAGTCAAGTTAGAGTGCCAAACCGAGTGAAATACAGGGGTAGAGGAAGCAGCAGAAAGGCCCCAGGAGCTCGCGAGATCCCCAAGCAGTCCATTCCTGCTTGGCACCACAGGGATCCATTAGGAGGGTAGCCAGAGAAGCAGGGAGTAAAACTCTACAGGAAGAAGGAATTCTCTAGCTGAACTCTGTAACAATTTGAAAGGGTGAGAAGCCACCTGGCCAGAACTCTGAGGCAGGGGGCAGAGGCACAAATCTGGCTTGCAGACTTCACAGGCAGTGGAAGAACTAAAGCCTTTTTGTTTTGCAATTGGAAGGTGGAAAGTATCCAGCAAGTTTTCAAGCCTGTCTTACCCTCTGCCTGGAAACAGATCGGGGCTGTTGTGGGCTGCACAGTGGGACTGAGAATGGCCCTCTGGTTCACGCGGCAGCTGGGTGAGGCCTGTGACTGCTGATTTTCCTCCACTTCCCTGACAACCTGCATGACTCAGCAGAGACAGCCACAATCCTCCTAGGTACACAATTCCTGTGACTTGGCAATCTCAACCCCATCCCCCACAGCAGCTTCAGCAAGGCCAGCCCAAGGAGGCTCTGAGCTCAGACATGCCTAGCCCCACTCCTACCTAATGGTCTTTCCCTACCCACCCTGGTAGCAGAAGACAAAGGGCATATAAACTTGGGAGTTCTAGGGCCCCACCCACTTCTGGATGCTCTCCACACTACTACAGCTGATGCCACCTGGAAAGCACTACCTCCTGGCAGGAGGCCAACCAGCACAATAATAGAGGATTAAACCACCAAAGCTAAGGACCCTCACGAAGTCCACTGCACCCGCTGCCACCTTCACCAGAACAGGCACTGGTATCTACAGGTGAGAGACCCACAGACAGTTCACATCACAGGACTCTGTGCAGACCCCAGTACAAGTCTGGAGCTGGGTAGACTCACTGGGTAGCTAGATCCAGAAGAGAAACAACAATCACTGCAGTTCAGCTCACAGGAAGCCACATCCACAGAAATAGGGGGAGAATACATCAAGGGAACACCCCGTGGGACAAAAAATCCTGAACAACAGCCTTCAGCCCTAGACTGTCAGGCCTCTGAGCTGAAGCTCAGACATTGTAACCCCTGTGACCTGCACATATATGTCCAGATGGCCTGCAGGAGCCAAGAAGTCCGTGGCAACACAAAACTATAAAAGAAGCAAAACAGCCAGCTCCTGTATTAACTGATTGACCAACCTTACAACATTCCATTATGACTTGTTCCTGCCCTGCCCCAACTGATCGATTGACCTTATGACATTCTTCTTCTGGGCAATGAGTCTTACAATATCCCCACCATGCATCTTGTGACTCCCTCCTCTGCTGACAATAGATAACCACCTTTAACTGTAACTTTCCACTGCTTACCTCAGTCCCATAAAACTGCCCCACCCCATCTCCCTTTGCTGACTCCTTTTTCAGACTCAGCCCGCCTGCACCCAGGTGAAATAAACAGCTTTATTGCTCACACAAAGCCCGTTTGGTGGACTCTCTTCACATGGACGCGCATGACATTTGGTGCCGAAGACCTGGGATAGGAGGACTCCTTCGGGAGACTGTTCCTGTCCTCACCCTCACTCCGTGAGGAGATCCATCTAGGACCTCAAGTCCTCAGACCAACCAGCCCAAGGAACATCTCACCAATTTCAAATCAGGTAAATAGTCTTTTCACTCTCTTCTCCAGCCTCTCTTTCTACCCTTCAATCTCCCTTTCCTTCCAATTACAATTCTTTTTCCTCTCTAGTAGAGACAAAGGAGACACATCTTATCCGCAAACCCAAAACTCCAGTGCTGGTCACAGACTTGGGAAGACAGTCTTCCCTTGGTGCCTAATCACTGTGGGAACCCCTGCCTGATTGTTCACCCACATTTCAGAGGTGTCTGATCACCACGGGGACACCTGCCTTGATTCTTCACCTTAGTGGCAAGTACCACTTCCCCTGGGTGGCAAGTACCAGCCCCCCCCCCCCCCATGTCTCTACCCTCTCTTTTCTCTGGGCTTGCCTCCTTCACTATGGGCAACCTTCTACCCTCAATTCCCCCTTCTTCTCCCTTAGCCTGTGTTCTTAAAAACCTAAAACCCCTTCAACTAACACCTGACCTAAAACCTAAATGTCTTATTTTCTTCTGCAATACTGCTAGGCCCCAATACAAAATCAACAATGGTTCCAAATGTTCAGAAAATGGGACTTTTGATTTCTCCATCTTACAAGACTTGGATGATTTTTGTCAAAAAAAATGGGCAAATGGTCTGAAGTGCCTAACATCCAGGCATTCTTTTGCACATTTGTCCCTCCCTAGTCTCTACTCCCAATGCAACTCATCCCAAATCTCTTCTTTCTCTCCTGTCTGTTCCTTCAGCCTCCACCCCAAGCTCTGAGTCCTTTGAATCCTCCTTTTCTATGGACTCATCTGACCTCTCCCCTCCTCCCCAGGCTGCTCCTTGCCAGGCCGAGCCAGGTCCCAATTCTTCCTCAGCATCCGCTCCCCCACTGTATAATCCTTCTCTCACCTCCCCTCCTCACACCCAGTCCAGCTTACAGTTTCATTCTGCGACTAGCCCTCTCCCTATCTGCCCAACAATTTTCTCTTACAGAGGTGGCTGGAGCTGAAGGCACAACGTTAATGCTCCTTTTTCTTTATCTGACCTCTCCCAAATCAGTTAGTGTTCAGGCTCTTTTTCATAAAATATAAAAATCCAGCCCAGTTCATGGCCTGTTTGGCAACAACTCTTCAATGCTTTACTACCCTAGACCCAGAGGGGCCACAGGGCCGCCTTATTCTCAATATGCATTTTATTACCCAATCTGTTCCTGAAATAAAGCTCCAAAAATCAGATTCTGGCCTTCAAACCCCACAACAGGACTTAATTAACCTCGTCTTCAAGGTGTACAATAATAGACAAGAGGCAGCCAAGTGGCAACGTATTTCTGAGTTGCAATTACTTGCCACCCTTGTATAAGAAATCCCAGCCACATCTCCAGCATGCAAGAACTTCAAAACGCCTGAACTACAGTGGCCAGGCATTCCTCCAGGACCTCCTCCCCCAGGATCTTGCTTCAAGTGCTGGAAATTTGGCAACTGGGCCAAGGAATGCCCACATCCCAGGATTCCTCCTAAGCTGTGTTGCATTTGTGTGGGACCCCAGTGGAAATTAGACTGTCCAACTCACCTGGGAGCCACTTCCAGAGCCCCTGGAACTCTGGCTCAAGGCTCTCTGACTGACTCCTTCCCAGATTTTCTTGGCTTAGAGGCTGAAGACTGACACTGCCTGATCACCTTGTAAGCCTTCTGATCCATCACAGACAGTTTGGGTAACTCTTACAGTGGAGGGTAAGTTCATCCCCTTCTTAATCAATAAGAAGGCTACCCATTCCACATTACCTTCTTTTCAAGGGCCTGTTTCCCTTGCTTCCATAACTGCTGTGGGTACTGAGAGCCAGGCTTCTAAATCTCTTAAAACTCCCCAACATTGGTGCCAACTTGGACAATATTCTTTTATGCAATATTCTTTTATTCTTTTTAGTTATCCCCACCTGCCCAGCTCCCTTGTTAGGTCAAAACATCTTAAATTATCTGCTTCCCCGACTATTCCTAGGCTACAGCCACACCTCATTGCCACCCTTTTCCCCAGTTCAAAGCCTCCTTTGCATCTTCCTCTTGTATACCCCCACATAAATCCACAAATATGGGACACATCTACTCTCTCCCTGGCAATCTATCACACACCTATTAAATCCTAATCACCCTTACCCCGCTCAATACTAATACCCCATCTCACAGCAGGCTTTAAAAAGGTTAAAGCCTGTTATTAACCACCTGTTACAACGTGACTCCTCTTAAAGCCTACAAAATCTCCTTACAACTCTCCTATCCTAACTGTCCAAAAACCAGCCATTCATACTGGCTGGTACAAGATCTTCGCCTTATCAACCAAATTGTCTTGCCTATCCACCTTGTGGTACCAAGCCCATATACTCTCCTATCCTCAATACCTCCCCACACAACCCATTATTCTGTTCTGGATCTCAATTATGCTTCCTTTACTATTCCTTTGGACTCTTCATCCCAGCCTCTCTTTGCTTTTACCTGGACTGACCCTGACACCCATCAGTCCCAGCAGCTTACTTGGGTTGTACTGCTGCAAGACTTCCGGGACAGCCCTCATTACTTTAGCCAAGCTCTTTCTCATGATGTACTTTCTTTCCACCCCTCTGCTTCTCATCTTATTAAACATATTGATGACCTTCTGCTTTGTAGTCCCTCCTTTGAGTCTTCTCAACAAGATACCCTTCAGCATTTATTTTCCAAAGGATATCGGGTATCCCCTCCAAAGCTCAAATTTCTTCCACATCCATTACCTACCTTGGCATAATTCTTCTTGAAAACATGCGTGCCCACCCTGCCAATCATGTCTGGCTGATCTCTCAAATCCCAACCCCTTCTACAAAGCAACAACTCCTTTTTTTCCTGGGCATGGTTGGATACTTTTGCCTTTGGGTACCTGGTTTTGCCATCCTAACAAAACCATTTATAAACTCACAAAAGAAAACCTAGCTGACCCCATAGATCCTAAATCCTTTCCCCACTCCTCTTTCCATTCCTTAAAAACAGCCCTAGAAGCTGCTCCCACACTAGCTCTCCCTAACTCATCCCAAACCTTTTTCATTACACACAGCCAAAGTGCAGGGCTGTGCAGTCTGAATTCTTATACAAGAGCTGGGACTGCGCCCTGTAGCCTTTCTGTCAAAACAACTTGACCTTACTCTTTTAGGCTGGCCTCCACATTATTCCTGACCCCCATGACTGTTATCTCTCTGATCCAACTGGCATTCACTCCATTTCCCCATATTTCCTTCTTTCCTGCTCCTCACCCTAATCACACTTTGTTTATTGATGGCAGCTCCACCAGCTCTAATCACCATTCACCAGCAAAGGCAGGCTATGATATAGTAACTTATACACTTATCATTGAGGCTATCGCTCTGCTCCACTCCACTACCTCTCAGCAAGCCGAACTCATTGCCTTAACTCGAACCCTCACTCTTGTAAAAGGACTGCGTGTCAATATTTATACTGGCTTTAAATATGCCTTCTGTGTCCTGCACCACCATGCTGTTATATGGGCTGAAAGAAGTTTCCTAGTGAGCAAGCGTCCTCCATCATTAATGCCTCCTTAATAAAAAACTCTTTTCAAGGCTGCTTTACTTCCAAAGGAAGCTGGAGTCATTCACTGCAAAGCTATCAAAGGGCCTCAGACTCCACTGCTCAAGGCAACAATTACGCTGATAAGACAGCTAAAGAAGAAGCAGTATTCCTACTTCTGTCCCTCACGACCAGTTTCTCTCCTTCTCATCAGTCACTCCTACTTACTCTCCCACTGAAGTTTCCACCTATCAGTCCCTCCCCACTCAAGGCCAATGGTTCTTAGAGGAACCATTCTTAGAGGAACAAAGGAAAATACCTCCTTCCAGCCTCACAGGCTAATTCCATTCTATCGTCCTTTCATAACCTCTTCCATGTGGGTTACAAGCCACTAGCCCATCTCTTAGAACCTCTCATTTCCTTTAAGACATTTGCCCTGCATTTCACTCTATCCTTGGCTACCTTCCCCCTGTTCTTTGGACTCTCCTCCTAGCCCCTCCACTTGCTTGCTTATACCCAGTGCCAGGAATAGCAGTGAAAGGTTACTCATAGACACTATGAGCTTTCTCATACACCATAAAAATGGAACCTCCGCCTCCACCCGGTTGCCCCATCAATCCCCATTACAACCTCTAACAGCTTCTGCTCTCACTAAATCCCTAAGAGTCTAGGTGCAAGACACCTCTTTTGGTGCTTCCTCTCATCTTTTCACTTTACATTTCCAGTTTTGCCTTACAAAGGTCTTTCCTTACTCTGCAGCTCCTCCACCTACATGTGTCAACCTGCTAATTGGATAGGTACATGTACACTGGTTTTTCTTGTTCCAAAAATTCAATTTGCAAACGGGACTGAACAACTTCCTGTCCCCCGCATGACACCAACCAGACAAAAAAGAGTTATTCCTCTAATCCCTCTACTTGTAGGGTTAGGACTTTCTGCTACCACTATTTCCCTTGTAGCTGGAATAGCAGGCATTTCAACTTCTATCACAGTCTTCTGTAGCCTTTCTAATGACTTTTCTACCAGCATTACAGATAAATCACACACTTTATCAGTCCTTCAGGTCCAGGTTGACTCCTGAACCGCAGTTGTCCTCCAAAGTCACTGAGGCCTTGAATTACTCACTGCTGAAAAGGAGGACTCTGTATATTTTTAAATGAAGAATGTTGGTTTTATCTAAAACAATTCAGCCTGGTATATGACAACATAAAAAAACTTAAAGATAAGGCCCCAAAGCTCAGCAGCCAGGCAAATAATTACACTGGACCCACCTGGACACTTTCTAACTGGGTGTCTTCGCTCCTCCCTATTCTTAGTCCCCTGGTACCTGTTTTTCTCCTTTTCTTATTTGGGCCTTTGTCTTCTGTTTAGTTTTTCAATTCATAGAAAACCGCATTCAGATCATTACCAATCATCCTATATGACAAATGCTACTTTTAACAACCCAATGGTACCATCCTCTGCCCCAAGATCTCCCCACAGCCTAAATTCCTATTCCTTGTAACTCACTATAAAATTTTTTTAAGGTGTCCATGGAGTCCCTGGTCACGCTTGAAGCAGATCTGAGAAACATCACCCCTATGCCAATAATCCACAGTAAAACTTATATTTTCTTTATCTTTTATTATAACTTTATATTTTATAAATAAAAAGACAGAAATGTCAGGCCTCTGAGCTGAAGCTCAGCCATTGTAACCCCTGTGACCTGCACATATATGTCCAGATGGCCTGCAGGAGCCAAGAAGTCTGGGGCAACACAAAACTACAAAAGAAGTAAAACAGCCAGCTCCTGTCTTAAATGGTTGACCAACCTTACAACATTCCATTATGACTTATTCCCATCCTGCCCCAACTGATTGATCGACCTTGTGATATTCTTCTGGGCAGTAAGTCTTATGATCTCCCCACCATGCACCTTGTGACTTTCTCCTCTGCTGACAATAGATAACCACCTTTAACTGTAACTTTCCACTGCTTACCCCAGTCCTATAAAACCACCCCACCCCTATCTCTCTTTGCTGACTCCTTTTTCGGACTCAGCTCTCCTGCACCCAGGTGAAATAAACAGTTTATTACTCACATAAAGCCTGTTTGATGGACTCTCTTCACATGGACGCGCATGACATAGACCTTCCTTCTGACAGGGCCTACCCAAATGAAAAGGAACAAAAAACCCAACACTGGTAATATGACAAAACAAGGCTTGTTAACACACACCCCCCCCCCCCAACAAAATCACACTAGTTCACCAACAATGGATCGAAACTAAGAAGAAATCCTTGATTTACCTAAAAAGCAATGCAGGAGGTTAGTTATTAAGCTAATCACAGAGGGATCAGAGAAAGGCAAAGCCCCAAGCAATAAAATCCAAAAAACAATACAAGAAGTGAAGGGAGAAATATTCAAGGAAATAGATAGCTTAAAGTAAAAGCAATAAAAAATTCAGGAAATGTAGAATACACTTTTAGATATGCGAAATTCTCTGGAAAGTCTCAGCAATAGAATTGAACAAGGAGAAGAAAGAAATTCAGAGATCAACGACACTGTCTTTGAATTAACCCAATGCAACAAAAACAAGGAAAAAAGAATAAGAAAATATGAACAAAGCCTCCAAGAAGTCTGGGATTATGTTAAATGACTAAACCTAAGAATAACTGGTGTACCTGAGAAAGAAGAAAATTCTAAAACCTTGAAAAACATATTAGGTGGAATAATCAAGGAAAACTTCTGTGGCCTTGTTAGAGACCTAGACATACAAATACAAGAAGCCCAAAGAACACCGGGGAAATTCATTGTGAAAAGATCTTCATCTAGGCATATTGTCATCAGGTTATCCACAGTTAAGACAAAGGAAAGAATCTTAAGGTCTGTGAGACAGAAGCACCAGGTAAACTATACAGGAAAGCCTATCAGATTAGCAGCAGATTTCTGAGCAAAAACCCCACAAGCCAGAAGGGATTGGGGCCCTATATTCAGCATCCTCAAACAAAACAATTATCAGTCAAGAATTTTGTACCCAGTGACACTAAGCATCATATATGAAGGAAAGATACAGTTATTTTCAGATAAACAAATGCTGAGAGAATTTGCTATTATCAAACAATCACTACAGGAGCTGCTAAAGGAGCTCTAAATCTTGAAACAAATCCTAGAAACACATCAAAACAGAACAACTTTAAAGCATAAATCACACAGGACCTATAAAACAAAAATACAAGTTAAAAAGCAAAAACAAACAAACAAACAAAACAAAGTACATAGGGAACAAAGAGCATGATGAATGCAACAGTACCTCACATTTCAATACTAACATTGAATGTAAATGGCCCAAATGCTCCACTTAGAAGATACAGTACCGGAGAATGGATAAGAACTCACCAACCTGCTTTCTCTTGTGGGCATTTAGTGCTATAAATTTCCCTCTACACACTGCTTTAAATGTGTCCCAGAGATTCTGGTATGTTGTATCTTTGTTCTCATTGGTTTCAAAGAACATCTTTATTTCTGCCTTCATTTCGTTATGTACCCAGTAGTCATTCAGGAGCACGTTGTTCAGTTTCCATGTAGTTGAGCGGCTCTGACTGAGTTTCTTAGTCCTGAGTTCTAGTTTGATTGCACTGTGGTCTGAGAGACAGTTTGTTATAATTTCTGTTCTTTTACATTTGCTGAGGAGTGCTTTACTTCCAATTATGTGGTCAATTTTGGAATAAGTGTGATGTGGTGCTGAGAAGAATGTATATTCTGTTGACTTGGGGTGGAGAGTTCTATAGATGTCCATTAGGTCCGCTTGGTGCAGAGATGAGTTCAATTCCTGCATATCCTTGTTAACTTTCTGTCTCATTGATCTGTCTAATATTGACAGTGGAGTGTTGAAATCTCCCATTATTATTGTATGGGAGTCTAGGTCTCTTTGTAAGTCTCTAAGGACTTGCTTTATGAATCTGGGTGCTCCTGTATTGGGTTCATATATATTTAGGATAGTTAGCTCTTCCTGTTGAATTGATCCCTTTACCATTATGTAATGGCCTTCTTTGTCTCTTTTGATCTTTGATGGTTTAAAGTCTGTTTTATCAGAGACTAGGATTGCAACCCCGGCTTTTTTTTGTTCTCCATTTGCTTGGTAGATCTTCCTCCATCCCTTTATTTTGAGCCTATGTATGTCTCTGCATGTGAGATGGGTCTCCTGAATACAGCAGACTGACAGGTCTTGACTCTTTATCCAGTTTGCCAGTCTGTGTCTTTTAATTGGAGCATTTAGTCCATTTACATTTAAGGTTAATATTGTTATGTGTGACCTTGATCCAGCCATTATGATATTAACTGGTTATTTTGCTCGTTAGTTGATGCAGTTTCTTCCTAGCCTTGATGGTCTTTACATTTTTGCATGTTTTTGCAATGGCTGGTACCTGTTGTTTCTTTCCATGTTTAGGGCTTCCTTCAGGGTCTCTTGTAAGGCAGGCCTGGTGGTGACAAAGTCTCTAACCATTTGCTTATCTGTAAAGGATTTTATTTCTCCTTCACTTATGAAACTTAGTATGGCAGGAAAAATCTAAAATTGACACTCTAACATCACAATTAAAAGAACTAGAGAGGCAAGAGCAAACACATTCAAAAGCTAGCAGAAGGCAAGAAATAACTAAGATCAGAGCAGAACTGAAGGAGATAGAGACACAAAAAACCCTCCAAAAAATCAATGAATCCAGGAGTTGGTTTTTTGAAAAGATCAACAAAACTGATAGAACGCTAGCAAGGCTAATAAAGAAGAAAAGAGAGAGGAATCAAATAGACGCAATAAAAAATGATAAAGGGGATATCACCACCGATCCTACAGAAATACAAACTACCATCAGAGAATACTATAAACACCTCTACGCAAATCAACTAGAAAATCTAGAAGAAATGGATAATTTCCTGGACACTTACACTCTCCCAAGACTAAACCAGGAAGAAGTTGAATCCCTGAATAGACCAATAGCAGGCTCTGAAATTGAGGCAACAATTAATACCCTACCCACCAAAAAAAGCCCAGGACCAGATGGATTCACAGCTGAATTCTACCAGAGGTACAAGGGGGAGCTGGTACCATTCCTTCTGAAACTATTCCAATCAACAGAAAAAGAGGGAATCCTCCCTAACTCATTTTAGGAGGCCAACATCATCCTGATACGAAAGCCTGGCCGAGACACAACAAAAAAAGAGAATTTTAGACCAATCTCCCTGATGAACATCGATGCAAAAATTCTCAATAAAATACTGGCAAACCGGATTCAGCAGCATATCAAAAAGCTTATCCACCATGATCAAGTGGGCTTCACCCCTGGGATGCAAGGCTGGTTCAACATTCGCAAATCAATAAATATAATCCAGCATATCAACAGAACCAAAGACAAGAACCACATGATTATCTCAATAGATGCAGAAAAGTCTTTTGACAAAATTCAACAGCCCTTCATGCTAAAAACGCTCAACAAATTCGGTATTGATGGAACGTATCTCAAAATAATAAGAGCTATTTATGACAAACCCACAGCTAATATCATACTGAATGGGCAAAAACTGAAAAAATTCCCTTTGAAAACTGGCACAAGACAGGGATGCCCTCTTTCACCACTCCTATTCAACATAGTGTTGGAAGTTCTGGCTAGGGCAATCAGGCAAGAGAAAGAAATCAAGGGTATTCAGTTAGGAAAATAAAAAGTCAAATTGTCCCTGTTTGCAGATGACATGATTGTATATTTAGAAAACCCCATCGTCTCAGCCCAAAATCTTCTTAAGCTGATAAGCAACTTCAGCAAAGTCTCAGGATACAAAATTAATGTGCAAAAATCACAAGCATTCTTATACACCAGTAACAGACAAGCAGAGAGCCAAATCAGGAATGAACTTCCATTCACAATTGCTTCAAAGAGAATAAAATACCTAGGAATCCAACTTACAAGGGATGTAAA
>NC_045445.1:78045691-78078092 GCF_002776525.5 Piliocolobus tephrosceles
GGATGTGGAGAAATAGGAACACTTTTACACTGTTGGTGGGATTGTAAACTAGTTCAACCATTATGGAAAACAGTATGGCGATTCCTCAAGGATCTAGAACTAGATGTACCATATGACCCAGCCATCCCACTACTGGGTATATACCCAAAGGATTATAAATTATGCTACTACAAAGACACATGCACACGTATATTTATTGCGGCACTATTCACAATAGCAAAGACTTGGAATCAACCCAAATGTCCATCAGTGACAGACTGGATTAAGAAAATGTGGCACATATACCCCATGGAATACTATGCAGCCATAAAAAAGGATGAGTTTGCGTCCTTTGTAGGGACATGGATGCAGCTGGAAACCATCATTCTTAGCAAACTATCAGAAGAAGAGGAAACCAAACACCGCATGTTCTCACTCATAGGTGGGAACTGAACAATGAGCTCACTTGGACTCGGGAAGGGGAACATCACACACTGGGGCCTATCATGGGGAGGGGGGAGAGGGGAGGGATTGCATTGGGGAGTTATACCTGATATAAATGATGAATTGGTGGGTGCTGACGAGTTGATGCGCGCAGCACACCAACATGGCACATGTATACATATGTAACAAACCTGCATGTTATGCACATGTACCCTAGGACTTAAAGTATAATAAAAATTAAAAAAATAAAATAAAATCCATTCCACTTCCACAGCCCTTCCTACCAGCAGATGATCATCGAAATCAATTTGGGCAAAACCAGTCCTCATCAGCTCCCAATATGCATATAAGCACAGTAGAACCTGTCGATATTGATGACTTGATTAGAGACCAAGCATTTCGTGGTGATGGAGGTTTGTCTGCCACACCCCCCGCCTGGGTCACTCACTAACGTGAAAGCCTTACAGAAATCTCCAGGACTTCAGTGAGAAAGGAAGTCATCTTCATCCTCAGAAGACAAGAGTCAAATGAAAATGCTTGGTAGACAGGACTGGAACAATGATTGGGAGATTCCTGTTGGGCAGATTACAGTGGGACAAAGAATTGGATCTAGATCATTTGGAACAGTCTACAAGGGAAAGTGGCATGGTGATGTGGCAGTGAAAATGTTGAATGTGACAGCACCTACACCTCAGCAGTTACAAGCCTTCAAAAATGAAGGAAGGGTGCTCAGGAAAACATAACATGTGAGTATCCTACTCTTCATGGGCTATTCAACAAAGCCACAACTGGCTATTGTTACCCAGTGGTGTGAAGGCTCCAGCTTGTATTACCATCTCCGTATCATTGAGACCAAATTTGAGATGATCAAACTTACGAATATTGCACGACAGACTGCACAGGGCGTGGATTACTTACATGCCAAGTCAATCATCCATAGAAACCTCAAGAGTAATAATATATTTTTTCCTGAATACCTCACAGTGAAAATGGGTGATTTTGGTCTAGCCACAGTGAAATCTCGATGAAGTGGGTCCCATCAGTTTGAGCAGTTGTCTGGATCCTTTTTGTGGATGGCACCAGAAGTCATCAGAATGCGAGATAAAAATTCATACAGCTTTCAGTCACATGTATATGCATTTGGGATTGTTCCATATGAACTGATGACTGGACAATTACCTTATTCAAACATCAACAACAGGGACCAGATAATTTTTATGGTGGGATGAGGATACCTATCTCCAGATCTCAGTAAGGTACAGAGTAACTGTCCAAAAGCCATGAACAGATTAATGGTAGAGTGCCTCAAAAAGAAAAGAGATGAGAGACCACTTTTTCCCCAAATTCTCACCTCTATTGAGCTGCTGACCCTCTCATTGCCAAAAATTCACCGCAGTGCATCAGAACTCTCCTTGAATTGGGCTGGTTTCCAAACAGAGGATTTTAGTCTATATGCTTGTTCTTCTGCAAAAACACCCATCCAGGTGGGGGGATATGGTGCATTTCTTGTCTATTGAAACAAGTAAGTGAGAGAGTGCAGGAGAGTAGAAACAAAAGGAAAATAAATGAACATATGTTTGCTTATATGTTAAATTGAATAAAATATTCTTTTTTTAAGGTGAACCAAAGAAAACTTGTGTGGTTAAAGACTAGATATAACTTTTCCCCAAACTGATATTTATACTTAACATTGGATTTTGAGCATCCAAGGGTTAAAATACATAGACATTGCTAAAATTTGGCAGTGCCTCTTCTAGAGGCTTTACTTTCTGTTCTGAAGGGTTTGTTTTGTTCACTTGGTTATTTTAAGTATTAAACTTCTGTTTTCTCATGCAACTTTTGTCACTAGCTATCACATGTCCACTAGGGACTCCAGAAGACCATACCTGTGCCTGTGTTTGCAGGTGGGAAGTTGGCAGTAGGTTAACCTGGGTTAGATAAGGCAAACTGAATAGATCTGATTTAGGAAGTCACTAGAATTTAATAATTTTTTTTTTTTTTTGAGACAGAGTCTCGCTCTGTTGCCCAGGCTAGAGTGCAGTGGCGCAATCTCGGCTCACTGCAAGCTCTGCCTCCCAGGTTCATGCCATTCTCCCACCTCAGCCGCCAGAGTAGCTGGGACTACAGGCGCCTGCCATCACACCCAGCTAATTTTGTTTCTGTATTTTTAGTAGAGATGGGTTTTCCTCGTGTTAGCCAGGATGGTCTCGATCTCCTGACCTCGTGATCTGCCTGCCTCGGCCTCCCAAAGTGTTGAGATTACAGGCGTGAGCCACCACGTCTAGCCCTTAACACTTTTTCTATAATGATTTCTTTTTACAACAATTTGGAAAATATGGATATACTTTATTTCCTTGAGGCAATAAACTAAATTTCTTTTTATAAATTGTGAGTGTAGGTGACCAAAAATATTGCTGAGGAGTGGCATGCTTGACATGAGTAAAATGACTTAACTTTGGATTTTTAGTGGGAAAATGTTATAAATGGGAGTTCCTTTTAAATAACTTTTAAAAAAATACATTAAGGGCCAGGCGCGGTGGCTCATGCCTGTAATCCTAGCACTTTGGGAGGCTGAGCCAGGCAGATCATGAGGTCAGGAGATCAAGACCATCCTGGCTAACACAGTGAAACCCTGTCTCTACTAAAAATACAAAATATTAGTCGGGCGTGGTGGTGGGCACTGTAGTCCCAGCTACTTGGGAAGCTGAGGCAGGAGAATGGCATGAACCCAGGAGGTGGAGCTTGCAGTGAGCCGAGACCATGCCACTGCACTCCAGCCTGGGTAACAGAGCAAGACTCGGTCTCGGAAAAAAAAAAAAAAAAAAAAAAAAAAAAGCACATTAAGGATGTCTTGCTCACGTAGAAGTCAAATTTCATTGTAAATGCATTGCCCCCTTCACACCGAATTCCTCCCCTGCAAAAAATCTTCACAGAATTCTGTGAGAACTTTTAGGTGTGTTTTTCTTTGAGATTACTCTGGTTTACAAACACTAGTTAACAGATATTTTAAAGTTGTTATTGAATTATTCTTACGTCTTATTATGCATATTTTAGCAATCACCTTATCACTGTGTCTCATGAAATTTCTGTTCTCCTTATATTCTTTGCCCAGCAAGATTCTACTTACAATGAATGAATGCTATTCTCCTTCTTGCATTCCATAGTATGAAGTATTTGTTAGTGTTCTCTAATACTTACACTTTGTTGTGTAGAAAATGACTGTAATGTGATGGTCAGTGCATTCTTAACTGTGATTCAGGGAATAAAAAGTAGAAAGCAACAGCATGTGGTCCTATCAAAGATTTGGCCATCTCTACTTCATTGTCAGCCTCTTAAATATATCTTCACTTACTCAGTTTGGTTTTGTCATGATTTTTAAATGTAGCTAGTAGTTCGAGATTCTTCCAGTGAACAGACATCTGTATAAATGCTTATTTGCAGTCAATAAAGAAGAAAATTGAGAAGACTAAGAAAGGAATAAAGAAATGTAACTATTGGAAAATATCAAAGCATATGATTTTTAAAGCCTTAAGTGGCACTAAATATATGATTATTAGTAATTGTTACATAGGGCTTTACTCATTCAAAATAGAAGACTAGCGAGCATGAGTTTGAAAAAATTGACTGTGAGGGGTGCACCCAAGATGGCCGAACAGGAACAGCTCCAGTCTCCAGCTCCCAGTGTGAGCAACACAGAAGACAGGTGATTTCTGCATTTTCAACTGAGGTACCGGGTTCATCTCACTGGGGCGTGTCGGACAGTTGGTGCTGGTCCATGGGTGCAGTCCGAGCAGCGAGAGCTGAAGCAGGGCAAGGCATCGCCTCACCTGTGAAGTGCAAGGGGGAAGGGAATTCCTTTTCCTAGCCAAAGGAAAGTGAGACACACAACACCTGGAAAATCGGTAACTCCCATCTTAATACTGTGCTTTACCAAGGGTCTTAGCAAATGGCACACCAGGAGATTATATCCCACACCTGGCCTGGAGGGTCCCACACCCACGGAGCCTCCCTCATTGCTAGCACAGCAGTCTGAGATATAACTGCAAGGTGGCAGCGAGGCTGGGGGAGGGGCACCCGCCATTGCTGAGGCTTAAGTATTTAAACAAAGCCACTGGGAAGCTCGAATTGGGTGGAACCCACCACAGATCAAGGAGGCCTGCCTACCTCTGTAGACTCCACCTCTGGGGACAGGGCATAGCTAAACAAAATGCAGCAGAAACCTCGGCAGAGGTAAATGTCCCTGTCTGACAGCTTTGAAGAGAGCAGTGGATCTCCCAGCATGGAGGTTGACATCTGAGAAGGGACAGACTGCCTGCTCAAGTGGGTTCCTGACGCCTGAGTAGCCTAACTGTGAAATATCCCCCACTAGATGCAGACCGACACCTCACACCTCACACAGCTGGGTACACTCCTGAGACGAAACTTCCAGAGCAAGAATCAGACAGCAACACTCGCTGTTCAACAATATTCTATCTTCTGCAGCCTCCGCTGCTGATACACAGGCAAACGGGGTCTGGAGTGGACCTCAAGCAGACTCCAACAGACCTGCAGCTGAGGATCCTGACTGCTGGAAGGAAAACTAACAAACGGAAAGGACACCCAGAGCAAAACCCCATCAGTAGGTCACCATTATCAAAGACCAAAGGCAGATAAAACCACAAAGATGGTGAAAAAGCAGTGCAGAAAAGCTGGAAATTCAAAAAATCAGTGCGCATCTCCCCCTCCAAAGGAATGCAGCTCATTGCCAGCAACAGAACAAAGATGGATGGAGAATAACTTTGACAAGTTGAGAGAAGAAGGCTTCAGTAGATCAAACTTCTCAGTGCTAAAGGAGGAACTATGTAACCAGTGCAAAGAAACTAAAAAACTTGAAAAAAGAATGAATGAATGGATAACTACAATAATCAATGCAGAGAAGACCTTAAAAGAACTGATAGAGATGAAAACCATAACACGAGAACTATGTGACAAATGCACAAGCTTCAGTAACCGACTCGATCAACTGGAAGAAAGAGTATCAGAGATTGAAGATCAAATGAATGAAATGAAGTGAGAAGAGAAATGTAGAGCAAAAAGAGTAAAAAGAAATGAACAAAGCCTTCAAGAAATATGGGATTATGTGAAAAGACCAAATCTACGTCTGATTGGTGTGCCTGAAAGTGACGGGGAAAATGGAACCAAGTTGAAAAACACTCTGCAGGACATGATCCAGGAGAACTTCCCCAACCTAATAAGGCAGGCCAACATTCAAATTCAGAAATACAGAGAACACCAGAAAGATACTCCTCGAGAAGAGGAACTCCAAGACACATAATTGTCAGATTCACCAAAGTTGAAATGAAGGAAAAAATGTTAAGGGCAGCCAGAGAGAAAAGTCGGGTTACCCACAAAGGGAAGCCCATCAGACTAACAGCAGATCTCTCGGCAGAAACTCTCTAAGCCAGAAAAGAGTGGGGGCCAATAATCAACATTCTTAAAGAAAAGAATTTTAAACCCAGAATTTCATATCCAGGCAAACTAAGTTTCATAAGTGAAGGAGAAATAAAATCCTTTACAGACAAACAAATGTTTAGAGATTTTGTCACCACCATGCCTGCCCTACAAGAGATCCTGAAGGAAACACTAAACATGGAAAGGAACAACCCGTACCAGCCATTGCAAAAACATGTCAAAATGTAAAGTTCATCGATGCTAGGAAGAAACCGCATCAACTAGTGAGCAAAATAACCAGCTAATGTCGTAATGACAGGATTAAGTTCACACATAACAATATTAACCTTAAATGTAAATGGACTAAATGGTCTAATTAAAAGACACAGACTGGCAAATTGGATAAACAGTCAAGACCCATCAGTTTGCTGTATTCAGGAGACCCATGTCACATGCAGAGACACACATAGGCTCAAAATAAAGGGATGGAGGAAGATCTACCAAGCAAATGGAGAACAACAACAACAACAACAAAAACAGGGGTTGCAATCCTAGTCACTGATAAAACAGACTTTAAACCATCAAAGATCAAAAGAGACAAAGAAGGCCATTACATAATGGTAAAGGGATCAATTCATCAGGAAGAGCTAACTATCCTTAATATATATTCACCCAATACAGGAGCACCCAGATTCATAAAGCAAGTCCTTAGAGACTTACAAAGAGACTTAGACTCCCATACAATAATAATCGGAGACTTTAACACCCCACTGTCAACATCAGACAGATCAACGAGACAGAAAGTTAACAAGGATATCCAGGAATTGAACTAAACTCTGCACCAAGTGGACCTAATAGACATCTACAGAACTCTCCACCCCAAAGCAAGAGAATATACATTCTTCTCAGCACCACATCACACTTATTCCAAAATTGACCACAGAGTTGGCAGTAAAGCACTCCTCAGCAAATGTAAAAGAACAGAAATTATAACAAACTGTCTCTCAGACCACAGTGCAATCAAACTAACACTCAGGACTAAGAAACTCAATCAAAACTGCTCATCTACATGGAAACTGAACAACTTGTTCCTGAATGACTACTGGGTACATAACGTAATGAAGGCAGAAATAAAGATGTTCTTTGAAACCAATGAGAACAAAGATACAACATACCAGAATCTCTGGGACACATTTAAAGCAGTGTGTAGAGGGAAATTTATAGCACTAAATGCCCACAGGAGAAAGCAGGAAAGATCTAAAATTGACACTCTAACATCACAATTAAAAGAACTGGAGAAGCAAGAGCAAACACATTCAAAAGGTAGCAGAAAGCAAGAAATAACTAAGATCAAAGCAGAACTGAAGGAGATAGAGACACAAAAAAACCCTCCAAAAAGTCGATGAATCCAGAAGCCGGTTTTTTGAAAAGATCAACAAAATTGATAGACTGCTAGCAAGACTAATAAAGAAGAAAAGAAAGAAGAATCAAATAGATACAATAAAAAATGATAAAGGGAATATCCCCACCAACCCCACAGAAATACAAACTACCATCAGAGAATACTAAAAACACCTCTACGCAAATAACCTAGAAAATCTAGAAGAAATGGAGAATTTCCTGGACACTTACACTCACTGAAGACTAAACCAGGAAGAAGCTGAATCCCTGAATAGACCAATAGCAGGCTCTGAAATTGAGGCAACAATTAATAGCAGTAGAATTAAATAGGAAGCAGTAGAATTAAATGTTTCCCTTTTAGGTTTAATTGTATTTGTTCTTGGGTTTTGTTTTATATATTCTCCAAATAAAAACATTATTTTTTCTAACCAAAAAAAAAAAAAAAAGAAAACATATATCCACACAAAACTTTGTACACAAATGTTGTAGTGGCTTTATTCATAACAGCTAAAAGTAGGAAAAATCCAGATGCCTTTAACCAGTAAATGAATAAACAAATTACAGTATATTTATTCCATGGAATCTTATTCAGAAACAAATAGGAATAAGCTATACATAGATACAAGTTGGACAATTCTCAAAGGCATTATACTAAATGAAAAAAAGCCAGTCTCAAAATGTTGCATAGAATACTATTCCATTTATAAATCATTCTCAAAAAGACAAAATTAAAGTGTCAAAAAACATATTAGTCGGTCTCAGGAGTTAAGGGTGGTGATAGGATGTGACTACAAAGTAATAGCATGAAGGAGTATTTTGGATACTGTAGCTGTCCTTTATCATGATTATGATAGTGTTATATGAAACTATGCCTATGTAAAAATTCATGGAACTGTAGACCAAAAATATCATTTTGCTTTATTATAAAAACTGAATTTAAAATAAATTTAATGTAGAAATACTGACCATGTAGTTAATTAAGTATGGATGCAAACCACTCAAAATAGTGGAATGGAGCTAATATAGTGAATCTTAAGTATTCAGCAGAGGAGTTGGGGATTTATTCATCAAGTAGTGGTGAGGAAATGAACATTTAAGTTGAGCAGTGAAAAGTCTGTTGGGATCTGATTTATACAAATATCACTTTGAGAAAAGTGGATGATAGATGGAAAAAAGTGAAACAGAAAACTGGAGATATTCTGTATGAGAGATAAACATCTAAAAGTAGGAAAAGGAGAGCAAGAAGAGAAAAGGTTTGGTGAGGTCTAGATTTGTTACACGTTATGATAAATCGTCACTGATTTGATTGGCAGGAAGAAAATGCTTTGTTAGTAAGTTCTTTATTTAAAAGGCCCCTTCCTGTGTTGTGGCTAAGAGCCCAACTTTATAAAATTCTAGAACAGCGGGACTTTCAATATACATTTAGTAGGCAACACTGTCTTGTGTCAGAATGGAAGTTCTGGAATGCAGACCCTGGGACACAACTAGCCATGCCAAAGTCTGCAGACTCATCACCACCTAACTGTTCTGTGAGTGCTGGCTCTGTCCCCAGATTCTCACAGTAATAATAGCCGACACTTACTGACTGCTTACCATGTGCTAGGCCCTGTTTTAAGTGCTTTCTGTGCACTGTTTGTTTAATCATGTTAAAAACTCTCAGAGATTATACCATTATCATTCTGTTTGGAGATGTAGTAACTAAGACACGGACTTGCCTACGATTCATATAGAAAATAAGTGATTGAACCAATATTGAAAACTTATGTAGCCTGACTTCCGTGGCCAAGGCTCTTGAATATTATGCTGTGACACCTCATAAGAAGTCAAGGATCCTTGAAAGAAGGTGAGTAGAAAGAGAAAAACTACTAGTAGCTTTCTCTGCCTTGACTACTTCCCTTCAATCATTTTTCTTTCTGTGTTACCTACTATTATTGTTATTTTGCCTATGATTAAATACTCTTGTCTCATTAACACTCCCCTCACAGTCACTTGGTAGGAAATCTCTTCTTAGTAGTCCTCACATCCCTGCCTCTTTTGTAAGTATTTTAGGTGGCGCTTGGCAAGTCGTCCTACTAGTTTATCCTAATATGAAACTCTATGCTTGCATATTTCAGAGTCAGAAAGTGAGTGGGGCTGATGGACTGCTAGGATAAACAGAACAGGCTTTCTATATGAGTTAGTTCATGGGTATGTGGAATGAGGATGTCTTGTCTTCGTGCTAGACAAATGTCAAAAACCAGGAAGAGGGAGCAAGTTTCGTTGAAGGGAGGCTATGCATGTTAATACTAAGTCAAGAAAACTACAGACAGCTGGTCAAATCTAGCCCATTACCAGTTTTTATAAATAAAATTTTATTGAAACACAGCCATGTCCATTCACTTATGTATTGTCTGTGGCTGTTTTTGTGTGATGACAGCAGAATTGAGTAGTTGCAATAGAGACCATATGGCCCACAGAGGCTAAGATACCTACTATTTGGCCCTTTGCAGAAGTATTTTGCTAGCCCTTGGTGTATGAGATGGAGCATCTTGTATTATTGGAGGGTTCTGTGCAGGGAAATGCTAAGAGATTAAATTTGCATTTTAGATAGAGACATTTGGAAGCACTGAGAAGAAGAAATCTAGATTCAGGGACCAGAGAAATCAAAACAGGGTGAAAAAGAATTAGCGAGCACTGAGAGCAAGTAGATAAGTAGAGGTGCCAGTGAAGATAGGTTTTCCAGGATTTGACTGAAGTGTGTGTGTGTGTGTGTGTGTGTGTGTGTGTGTGTATGCATGTGTATGTTGAGAAGGGAGGATTTCCAATTCTGAGAAAATGAGAGGGCAGAGGGAGGAACATAGTACCAAAAAATAGGAGAAATACCCTCCCATTTCTGTTATTTCTGTTTGAAATGACTGCTACGTTTCTTTCTGCAAAAAGAGTTTTCTCTGCAGAAATTTTCCCTAGGGCTGGGCTTCCAGGACCTGTATTTCTTAGGCAACAGTGCCCCTAGTGTCTATATGGCAGCATCACAATCTGATAGACAAGATTTCTTGAGGAGGGCTAAAGAAACACAATTGCAAAGATCACATTGCTGAGACAGTTTTTCCTTCTTTGCCAAAATTGATATAGATGACCAGGTACACTTTCACCAGAAATACACTGGTAAAGTCTGCTTATTAGGAAAGGCTGTGGAGGGTGGACCTGGTGTCTTTTTTTTTTTTTTTTTTTTTTGCCTTATGAGGATAATTCATATAAATGTCAGATATAAAAATAATATCTTCTTTCAAGAAACTGCCTCCAGCTTTGCCATATGTACAATGCCATGGACTAAGAATAACACCTTAATGAGTTTTGAGGGTTACTTTTCATGGGTGGTCTGGGGCAGGAACTACTGAATTTATGAACTGACCCTCTTTGTCATCCTTTGCCTATCCTCCAAGGCCAGGGTAGCTGCCTTCCGGTTGAAGCGTTGTTAGGATGTGAAAGCACAAGAATATGCCAAGTCAAGATCCAGTCCCGGTTGTGCAAAGCACCACCCCTATCATGTAGAAGCCTAGATGTCTTAGTTCCCAGGGCTGCCCTTACTTTTCCAGGGGATAGCCATAATTCTCAACCAAAAGTCTTTAATCCCAACCTTGAACACACACTGAGTGTGTCAGTTCAGTGCACAGTCCTCTATTATACCCTTTCAAGTTATAGACTGGCCTATCTTTTGGCACTAGCCTCAAGGAGCCAGGAATGGCAGGCAGCCACGAGCTACACATCATGGGGATTAAATTCAAAGTGTAAATGAAAAGAGTATAATGGGGTAGGTCTACTGTGACTTTTGTTCTGCTTTCAGTCTCTAATTATTTTGGCATGGAACAATTACATAAATAATGACTAGTTACAATTGTGTCAATATGTTTCTTGCAGATTGAATGTATTCATGCACAGATTTTATCATTTTGTTCCTCAAAAGGCTGATGGCTCCCGTCCCTGCGTGAAAATTTCCTAAAGAGGTAACAGTTCTAGGACACATGTGAGTAGTAAGTGGGATTGCCCTCCCCACTTCTTTTTTTTTTTTCTCCTGTTTTCACTATTTCCTTCTTTCTTCTCCCTCTTTCCTGAATCTAAGTCCTCTCAATCTGGTAACCCCATCACTAATGGACATTTTTTTACTTTATTAATTTTATGTTATTTTTACATGTGATCTATAGTTGTGATACATTTTTAAGTCTACGATACAGTATTGTTGACTGTAGGTACATTGTTGTATTCATTGGGGGTAATCTAGAACCAACATGTAGACTAGAAAGAATTCTAGAACAGGAGTTGTGAAAAGCTCCTTCTAGACAGGAGTTGAAGCTTACCATTAAGTATCTTAATGTCATGGGGAATATTGCTTAATATGTCCAATGTCTGGTTTTCTCACCTTTGTTAAGGGGGTAGAGCCAGATGAGCTCTGAGATACCTGAAATCCATTTGAAATACCTTCAAATACATGAACACATCTTTTCTAGTTCCCAGTGTTCCTGTGGGAGGATACAGAGATATCATGAGTTCACAATAATGGGAGAGTAAAGAAGAGGGAGAGGATGAAGAAAAGAGCTTATTCAGTGAGAGAGGATTTAATTCTAACCCGTGACATCTGTGGAGATTTTAGGATGAGGTGAGAAGTGACCATAATTTGAATATAAGGGAAGATAACTTCATGTTAGAGGCTTGAGTTTGATTCTTGGATCACTGGGCAAACAAGCCTTGGAGCTAGACTTCCTGGGTTTGAATCCAAGTGTCACTACTTACCAGCTATGATATTTATATGATTTAGAATCGTCCAAAAAATGGGGATAAAATGGTAATTTGTTATGATTAAATGAGTTAACATATATAAATGTCTTAGAACAGTGTATGGTAGTTAGTTATGTTTCTATGCGGAGAAATAGTAGGTGACTAGGTAAAGTTTTGATACACTTTTTGTAGATACTATTGAAGATGAATGCTAGAGCTTCAAGAGTCAGTTGTAGGTGAAACATATGCTATTGAGGTGTCTTCTGGGCTAGAAAGCAAGCAGGGTTCAGACCCTCTCCCTCTCTTGATGTCCCTGTCTGTATAATTGAGGGGTTTTCTCTGCAGAAATTTTCCCTAGGGCTGAACCTGAAGGTTCCTGTTGGAGGAGAAGTTAAACAAGTATTGGTTTTCTCAAATGCTCAGAAGAGGCCTGGCTCATAGTAGACACTAAATATATATATACACACACACACACACACCCATGTATATGTATATATGTGCATATATGTATATACTATATATATGCATATATGTATGTATATATGTGTATATATACACATGTATATATATGTGTATGTATATATATGTATATACATTATGTGTATGTTACAAGTGAATGATAGTTGGGACAATGGAATGAAATAGAGTTTATATTGCACACTAGACAGATTACTCTGGAAATGATAAAACCTTGCTGATGAATTCAGGGGAGAGAGACTGCTGATGTGAATGTCATTTGGGAAGCTCTCTTAGCAGTTCAGGTGAGATACAATCAGGGCTCACACCAGGATATGGGACATGTAAGTAAAGAGTTGACTGAGTGGAGTGGCCTTCTAGAGATCAAAACTGTAGAACTGGATAAAAGTGGGGTGGGTGTAATGGCTAGTATTTGGCCTCAGAGACTGACAAGTGGAATGTGTTTCCTAGAGTAGTAGAAACTGGAGTGGAGAGGATGAAGGTGAGCAGAAGAGGTGAAAGTGGGAAGAAACCCACCTTGCTTTTGCCCCAAGATTTGTTTTCAAGGGCCACTGTCTCTCCTGCTACACCTTAAGGCATATTCCAAAAACCTCCTCTAGGACTTCTGGCCAGGATCTCTATAGTTAGGCCATACTCTCTCTCTGCAGTTCACAATAAGGTGGGGTAGGTCTTCAAATTGAGAAAGCCAAAGACCATGTGAGCAAAGAAGGTGCTTACCATACTCAATCAGAAGTGGACTTCAGATTCATTAGAGGAGTATGTTGGCATCAAGACACCATTGAATATTTAAAAGAAAGGTCACTTCATCATGTGTTTCATTCTGGAATTGGGTATTTTTCAAATTTCCTTATTTTTCACAGTCAAATTTCCTTCATATGCAAATATTTAAAATATCTACAAATCCTTGTAAAATAAGACTAAAGAAAGGAGGACTTTCCCAGGGTTGAGTCCACTGAACCAAAGTCAAGCTGGATTTTCCCCCCTATTGTTTTTTGTATTTATCCATAAAGGATCGGTTTCTCAGACTAGGATGATTGCTCTTCCAAGACAGGTACCTGCTTTTCCTTGTACATTTCTCTAACTCAGTACTTTGCCTGGCATTTCAGGCATCTTTCACTGATATGTTACTGTTCGAATTTGGCCTCCTCATACCACCATTGATTAGAATTCAAGAGCTAGAATCCAGGGACTATGAAGCATGAGAGCTCTGTAATGCATCCAAAAGCTGATGTTTTTCTGATCATTTCACTGATCTTTCTTTATGATAATCAGAAACACCATTGAACAAAAGAGACCCTTGTGCATTTTCCTTTACTTATAAACATGCAGAGACTTGGTCAATTGCTATGCTGCAATTCATGATCCCAGGAGGTACTTTTCTTCTCCTGGTTTGCACCATGAGTATGATTGGTGTATACATTAAGGCCTAGCTAGTTGAGTGAGGTGGAAATAGTCAAGATGTGTTATTATTATTTGTTCACTCTAAATATCCTAGTCCACATATATTAAGTTAGGATTGGTGGCTTTTGATTTTCCAAATGTACATAAGAAAGTAAGTAAAGACAAGTTGGGGATCTTTTAAGCTCAAAACAATCTTGTCTTACTGGTCTTTTTCAACAACTTGTCCTAATAAGATAAGACTTTAATTATGTAGTCTAATTAGACTTTAATTATGTAGTCCTTTCACCTTAATAACCCACACATTGGCCCACAGTCAGCTGGGTACTTTCTCCTGTGAAGAAGCAATATGAAATGAACCAAGACTCTAGTTATAGCATCATGGCTCTACTCCTGATTCTACTCCTGATCAGACTGCTAAGGTGTGTGTGACCTGAGAAAACTCCATTTACATCTCTTTTTAGCTTTTGTCATTTTCCCCACTGTGGAAAAGGTAAGGCCTCCAGCCTAGTGTATTCATCCTCCATTTTTCTGATGAGTTCTCTTATCCATTTCCCATAAGAACTGTTTCCAAATTTCTCCACCTTCTTCAAGCTTCTATACTGAAAGCACAACATACTATTGAGGTAAGCTAGAGTTCATAAAACAAGGTCCCAAGGATAATACATGATCTAGAAGTTCTGCTGAGGCTTGCTGCCTTATTAGTGTTCAAGCCTCAGTGGTCCACCACCATTTCCTAGATCAGCACCCTCACCCTCACCCTCACACCCATCCTTATGTCATGCTCCCAGGTCCTTGAGTATTGTATGCTGTAAGTTATGTGGAATATGGACAATAAAGAGATGCCATGCTGCTGACAGAGAAGTCCTAGACAACACATTTTAAAAATACGTTGGAGAAGATAGTCTCATGTATTATGGACCTAATGCAGATGAAATGTGAGGTCATGGGTATGGAAGGGTTTGATCTGGGTGAATCTGCCCATAATTGGAAGAGATAGGAGTGAAGGGTGTGTAGAGGTATATTGTGGTCTACAGACATACCTATATCCCTCGCATTTACTAGTTTTTTCATTTATTCATTTACTCTATAAGAACCAACCTACTCCATCCAACCACTATGCTAGACACTAAAAATGCTGGCACGACAGGAAGTTGGAAAGTACAACACGGTGTGGTCTGATATACAATAAAAATGGAATATTTGCACTGGGTTTACTGGAAACTCATAAGAGGGCCACCTGAACTGGACTTGTGTTTCCGTATCAGCTTCTGGAAGGAAGTAGCATCCAATCTGAAACCTAAAGCATGAAGAGTCATTACACGGGCAAGCAGAGGTGAGAGATTGTGTTCTTGGCCATGTGATTTGGCTGATGCAAAGGTCATAGAAACGGAAAAATTCTGCAAGTTAAAGAAAATATATGGATTTTGTAATGCTTGTCAAGAGTGAAGGAAATGGTATGTAAAGCCTGGGAATTATTTTCTACAGATATAAGTCAGATAGATAGTGGGGAACCAAGTTAGTAGGAAGTTTAATTGATGTAAGAGATAGTAATTGTGTGAAATGTATAAGATTTGAGCTTATACTGAAAGACTAGGGTAAGGTCTTTCTAGCACAGACTCTGGTTAGAGAAGAGCCATTAGCCAGATGTCAGAAATGTTAGGATGCTGGATGTGTTAGGGAAGTACCAGTGGTGATGTTCTATTTCCTGAAAAGTTTTGAACATTTATCAAAGATAAGTTTAGTATATTATTTAGCACATGGGAAGTTCCTTTGAAATTTTTCCTTATGTTTGTTTCCTGTATGGAAAAAATCATTGAGAAAACCAGGGAAAGACTGGATGAGTTGGGGGAAGGGGGAACTGGTGGCCTGGAAATTGATTCACAAAGGCTACAATAATGGATTAAAAGAAAGGCCCTGAATTGGCTGCCAGAGGCAGTAGGAGGGGTGTGCCTTCTCCTTGTCTCCCCTTATTTGCATGTGAGACCAAGGTCCCAAGGAAACAGATGAGTCTAAAGGTCGTTTTCTCCTTTCTCGCCGTCTTTGCACTCATATTATTTGAATCCCTTGTCTCTGGTATAATCAACAGTGCACACATAAAAAGGAAAGACTGCTAGACTTGGAGCCTGATGGCCTGGATCTTGGTCTGCTTTCTACCACTAAACAATTGTGTGTCCTTGAACAAATTCTTTAACATCTCTGATTTCCGGTTTTCTCTCTGTAAAGTAAAAGTAGATGTGCTTTGAATTTCCAGTTTGTATGTTGCAGTATTTGTATGTATCTGTAGGGTGCCCAGTTGAGAAAATAATGCAGTCCCTGCTGTGTGTTGTCTCAAAATCCATATGCATATAACTGACTGTCATATAATAATGCTAATGATGAGAACCTTATGAGAGATACTGCCTTCAGTGACAGAAAAGGGAGTGATAAAAATTTCAGCTTAGGGAAGTCACAAATTTCTTATGTCACTGGTAAGATGTGAGCACAGCTTTGAATGATATAATAATGGGGGACAAATAGATCAGGTTGAAGGAGCTGAGAATGTATAGGGCTTTTTTTTTAGGGACACAACAAATAGTCCACAATGGATGGATCATGAAGTGTTTTAGGAAAGGTTTTGCTTCTGAAAAGTGGATGGGAACTAGAACCTGTTGGTCCTAATATGCTCAGCTCAGGGGATTTCAGGCTGATTTTGTAGGTACTTTAGAGGAAGCAAATAGGTTTGGGCCTAGGAATGATGTAAAAGTCAGATCAGTGCTTCAGAAAAAATGATTATTGATATTTAGCCTTAAAAAAGAAGGAAATTCTACCATTTACCACAACATAGATGAAACTGGAAGACATTATGCTAAGTGAAATAAGCTGAGCACAGAAAGACAAGGACTGCATTTTCTCATTTATATGTTCAATCTAAAATAATTGAACTCATAGAAGCAGAAAGTTGAATGGTGGTTCTCAGAGGGTGGGGGTAGGGTAAATGGGGAGATATTGGTCAAAGGGTACCAAGTTACAGTTAGAAAGAAAAAATGGTAAATATTTAAGATGAAAAAAGGTAAGTGAAGTTTCTTACTTTTATTATGGTCACTCTTATAATTTTTTAAAAAAATTTACCTTGTAAAACCATTCATTCAAATGTTTTTATAGGCCTAGCTAGGGCCTGATAATGTTTATAAGATAAGCTCTGAATTAAAATTGTAAGATGTTATGTTTTTGAACTCCTTACAAGGGAGTATTCCTGGGTAATATTATTCATTTACTGTTACTTATAAAGACTAAAAGATTTATCTGCTCATAAAAAAGGAAAAATAATAATAAGTCTGCAATAATGTAAAGTTCAACTTCATGGTATCTCTGAATGCCTCATCCAGGGGAAAGGATTTCAGCATGGACTGAAGAATTCATGTGAAATATGGGAAGAAGTTTTTTCCAGGTACAGGAACTTTCTGAGAAGAGCCAATAGCCAAGTAGTAGAATGTGTGAGGGATATGTTGGGAACTAGCAAGTAGGATAGTGCTGTTCTATTTTCTGGAAAAAGTCAAATGTTCATCAGAGATTTCAGTATATTCTGTGGTTAATGGGATTAAAATTTTGTAAGTATGTTTGTGGTACAATGCTGAATGATGTTGATTTGTGACTGAAAAAAATAACTGGTGTGTGATGTTCCCCTTCCCGAGTCCAAGTGAACTCATTGTCAGTTCCCACCTATGAGTGAGAACATGCGGTGTTTGGTTTTCTCTTCTTGTGATAGTTTGCTAAGAATGATGGTTTCCAGCTGCATCCATGTCCCTACAAAGGACGCAAACTCATCCTTTTTTATAGCTGCATAGTATTCCATGGTGTATATGTGCCACATTTTCTTAATCCGGTCTGTCACTGATGGACATTTGGGTTGATTCCAAGTCTTTGCTATTGTGAATAGTGCCGCATTAAACATACGTGTGCATGTGTCTTTGTAGTAGCATAATTTATAATCCTTTGGGTATACACCCAGTGTAGTGACCTTCTTTGTCTCTTCTTAAAGCTTTTGTCTTGAAATCTATTTTGGCTGACATAAGTATAGCTACTCCTGCTTTTTGTTTGTTTGTTTGTTTCCATTGACATGGAATACATTTTTCCTCTCCCTTTATTTTCAGGCTATATGTGTCTTTATAGGTGAAGTGTGTTTGTTGAAGGCAACACATCAGTGGGTCTTTTTATTCATTTAGCTGGTCTGTGTCTTTTGATTGGAGAATTTAGTCCATTTTCATTCAATGTTATTATTGGTAAGTAAAAACTTATTCTCACCACATTGTTATTTGTTTTCCAGTAGTTTTGTGGTCTTCTCTTTCTTCCTTCTTTCCTTCATGTCTTCCTTTAGTGAAGGGGATTTTCTCTGATGATATGATTTTGCTTCTTGCTTTTTATGTTTTATGTCTCCATTGTATGTTTTTAGGTTTGTGGTTACCATGAGTCTTGCAAATACTATTTTGTAACCCATTATTTTAACCTGATAACTTAACACTGTTAGGATAAACAAACAAATGAGCAAAAGAAAACAAGTAGAAACCTTACGGTTGAACTTCATCCCCTCGCTTTTTAATATTTTGTTGTTTCTATTTATATCTTATTGTATTGGCTATATCTTGAAAATTTGTTCTAGTCATTATTTTTGATTGGTTCATTATTTAGTCTGTCTACTTAGAATAAGAGTAGTTTACACACCACAGTTACAGTGTTATAATATTCTGTGTTCTTCTGTGTACTTACTGCTACCAGTGAGTTTTGTACTTTCAGATGATTATTGCTCATTATTGTCTTTTTATTTCTGGTTGAAATAATCCTCTTAACGTTTCTTATAGGACAGGTCTGGTATTGATGAAATTCCTCAGCTTTTGTTTGTCTGGGAAAGTCTTTATTTCTCCTTTATATTTGAAGTATATTTCTGCTGGCTATACCTTTCTAGGGTAAAAGTTTTTTTCCTTCAGCACTTTAAATATGTCATTCTACTCTGTCCTGGCCTATAAGGTTTCCACTGAAAAGTCTGCTGCCAGATGTATTGGAACTCCATTGTATGTTATTTGTTTCTTTTCTCTTTCTGCTTTTAGGATCCTTTCTTTTTCCTTGACCTTTGGGAGTTTGATTATTAAATGTCTTGAGGTAGTTTTCTTTGGGTTAAATCTGCGTGGTGTTCTTCAACCTTCTTGTACTTGGATATTGATGTCTTTCTCTGGTTTTGGAAAATTCTCTGTTGTTATGCCTTTGAATAAACTTTCTATTCCTATCTTTTTCTCTACTTCCTCTTTCAGGCCAATAACTCTTAGTTTGTCCTTTTGAGGTTATTATCTAACCTCAAAATGCTTTTTTATTTGATTTTTCTCAACACAGCTATTTTGAATTCTTTGTCTGAAAAGTCACATATCTCTGTTTCTCCAGGATTCATCCTGGTCTCTTGTTTGGTTCATTTGATAAAGTCATATTTTGCTGGTTGATATTGATGCTAGTAGGTGTTCTTTTTTGTCTGGGCATTGAAAGGTTAGGTATGTATCGTAGCCTTCACTCTGGGCTTATTTGTAGCCACCCTTCTTGGGAAGGTTTTCCAGGTATTTGAAAGGACTTGGGTATCATGATCTAAGCTGCTTCTGCTCTAGGGGACACCACAAATATAGTAATATTGTGGTTTTCACAGACTTATAGAGGTATCCTCTTCATGGTCTTGGACAAGATGGGGAAGAATTCTCTGAATTACCAGGTAGAGACTTGTTCTCTTCCCTTACTTTCTTCCAAACAAAGAATCTCTCTTTCTATTGTAAGCCACCTAAAGCTGGGAAAGGGTGACACAAACAACCCTGTGGCCACGACCACTATGGCTGTGCTGGATCAGACCTGAAGCCAGCCCAGTGCTGGGTCTAACCTAAGGCCTGCTGTGACCACTCTCTGGCTACTTCCTGTGCTCACTCAAGGTCCTGGGACTCTACAGTCATCAAGTGGCAAAGCCAGCCTAGACTGTGTCCTTCCTTTCAGGTAGGCAAGGTCCCCCAATTCCCTGGTGGGTCCAGAAGTGCTGTTTGGAATTTACGGACTAGAGTCAAATTCCTTTGAAGTCTACCAAGTGTTCTATTGCCTTGTGACTGCGCTGGCAGTCAAATCACAAAACATGTTTTTAAAAATTCTTCCCTCCCCTTTTCAAACGCAAAGGCACCTCATTTCCTAGCTACTGCCACCCTAGGCCACAAAGAGTACTACCAGACTATTTCTTATATTCCCTTAATGCCCAAAGCCTCTTAAGTCAGCTTGTTGTGAATGCTCCCTGGCCTGGGACTCACCCCTCAGGACAATATTCTCTCCTTTGGCCCAGGGCAGGTCCAGAAATGCCATCCAAGATTCAAGTCCTGGAATTGTTTTACCCCCCTGTGGCCATGCTGGTACCTAATATGAAAGACAAAGTCCCCTTTCCTTTTTTCTCTGCTTTTCTCAAGCCGATGGAGTTTTGCCCTGTAGCCACCACAGCTGGTCACGTGCTGTGAGTCTCACCTGAAGCGAACAAGTCTCAGCCACTCACCCAAAGTGGGTGTCACTGCTCGTTATTTAGGGTCAAAGGGCTCTTCAGTTGGCATGTGACAAATGCTGTCAGGACGGGGTCCTTTCCTTCAAGGCAGCAGGTTGTCTTCTGGCCCAGGGTGTGTCTAGAAATGTTGTCTGGGATCTAGGGCCTGGAATGGGGCCCTTAGGACTCTGACCAGTGCCCCATCCTGCTGTGGCTTAGCTGGTAACTTAGATGTAAGATAAAGTTCTCCCCACTCTTCTCTCTCTTCTCCTCAAGTGGAAGGAAGGGGTCTCTTTTGAAGCCATGAGCTGTACAGCCTGAGGTTATGGAGGGGTGATGGCAATATTCCCTTGGCTGCCCTGGCTGATGTCTTAATATATCATGCGCTCACTCAGTTCACTGTCTCCAGGCCTAATTTAGCACAAGAACTCACCTAAGAGTTGCAGTTCTTATGTCCTAGACTGCTTTTCAAGTTTACTTGGAGACGCAGGATGCTATAATCTTTAGTGGTGAGGTTTGCAGGCACTCAATTTTGGACTTCTAGGATTCATAATTTTCCTCTGGCAAGATCTGGTTTAAGTGCTCCCTTCATAAGTGGGCATCAGCTGAGTTTGGTCTGGTTTTCCTTTCTGCTCTAACTGGACAGCACTGAGTTCATTGTGTCATAACTGCTGTGTTCTTTCTCCCTCAGTGCCTAGAGAAGCTCTCTGTACCACTCTGTGGCTGCCAGAGTGGAGGAGGGGTGGCATCAGCAGTTCAAGACTTTTATCTCTTCAGTGCCTCTTTTTCAACAATATGAAGTTAAATCCGGGTACTATGAGTGCTCATCTGATTTTTGGTTCTTACGAAGGTATTTTTTTCTTCTGTATAGATAGTTGTTGACTTGGTATCCTTGTGGTGGGGATGATTGGTGGAGCTTTCTATTCCATCATCTTGCCTGCACATAATTTTGTGGACGGTTAAGAGTTATTCTAGTGATGCAATAAGGATACACAATTAGATTATAAAGGAAAAAGACACAGTTGAAGTCTGCAGAAATTTCTGTGCAAGCCTTGCATACTCTCCTTCTCTAATGAGGGGTGACACAGAGCACATGTTTGGCCCAGCAATGAAGCTGCAGCAACATGTGCGAAATGATTTCTACCATGGAAGCCCACTAGAGACTCAGCACCCAAGATTTTTACTGGGAACTAATCACACAAGCACTCCCTGCCTGACACATGCCAAAATGCTGGATTCCCAGCAGGATAGTAGGTGTTCAGCATAAATCAATATAGCTTGCACATATAATCTACAGTGTGCCTCCCTAATAAGTTATCTGTTGACTGAGAATACTCCAGAACCAAGGCTAAAGATGTCAACCAAGGGCCAACCTTGTAACTAGGCCCTTCTAAGAATAGCAGTCTCAGGCCTGCTAAATTAAATCTTTATTGCACACCATTTATCTACTGTGCTATAGCTGAAATTGATAATCAGAATGTTCTCAGGCCAGATAATCGTTCAGAATTGTATTCCTCTACTACCTCCTAAGATTTGGGGCCTGTTTTAACTTCAGGAAAATAGGAAAAGGGAAAGTTATCTATAAAAGAAAGTCTACATTACTTGGTGTAGACTGAGTTTTTCTGGCCTCTGATGCTGTAAGTTGTGATAGCTACATTAAACCTCCATGAAATTTTGGGATTTTTCAATGTGGTATATCCATGTCTCAATAATGGCCTTGATCATCAACTTTCTTTTCTCACATTGGGTAGCTGCCTTTAGCCATGACCAACCTTTTTTGAAAATTAGTAATAGAGAAATAATTTGCCAGGGTAAATGATTGGATATTCATAGGCCAATATTATGAGAGAAATAGTTTTTAGCTCCTGGAGTGCATAACTGTTTTCTGTATAACTCTTTCCTTTTGTTGGAAAAGTAATTTAATGGAGTAGTCATTAATCTAGGAACTCCAGAGCTGCCAAACTTCCTTGATCATCTGGAGCGCTTCTTGGTATAGAACTTCTGATATTCTTTCTGGAATCATGTGGATGCCACGGCTCAACAGGCATAGTTCAAGAGCTTCTCTTTTATTCTTGAAAGCAAATTTCTCAAGGTTGACCTAGAAGGGAGAGTGGTGTACCTGGTCTAAAATCAAGAGTGTCATTCACTTTTAACAGAGATGTCACTTAGAACTTCCCTTTCCCTGGGAATTTAGGTAAATATAGCTTGAATCCTCAATTTTATAACCTGTGCAAGTCTTGTATTCTCCCCATGATTGCTGCGAATGTTCAGTCTTATATCTTCCCATATGCCTCTCTGCTATTTAGAGACAGAAAGTAGGTATTAGTGGTTGCTCTCCGCACCCCAGTGATAGAGGTGGGGAGAGTTGTGAGGGGAAATGAGGAGCGACTGCTACTGTGAATGCAATTTATTTTAGAGGTGATGAAAATGATGTAAAACTGATTGTGGTGATGGTTATACAACTCTGTGAATTTATGAAAAATCATTAAATTGTATACTGTAAATGGGTGAATTGTATAGTAGGTAAATTTTATTTCAATAAAGGTGTTACTTTTTTAAAAAAAGTAAGAACATGTGTAGATTTATTAGGTATTGCAGATTTGCCACCAGAAGTGTTACAGCAGTTTGCTTTCTCACCATAAACGTATGAGAGTGCCTGTTTCGCAGCTTCACCAACAGAATATGTTGTCATTTTTTTTGCCAGTCTGATAGGTGAGAAATTGTGTCTCAGTGTATTTTACTTTGCATTTCTCTAATTCTGAGTTTGAACATCATTTCATATGTTTGAGGATAGTTTTTGTACCTTTTGTGTGAATTCTCTGTTTATATATTTTCCCCATTTTTCTATTGGGATTTTAGTTTTATTCACTCAATTTTTAAGAGTTCTTTCTATATTAGGAATATCAGCCATAGTCTGTCAGTGTCCACATCCTTAACCATTACACTCCATTGACCTCCTGCTGTGGCACTTTATCCACCTAAACTCACTTATTCTAACTTCTGTAATTGTAAATGGCTCAAATACTTATCATAGAATGATTTAAATGTAGTATAGGCCCTTAAAACCTACTATCTAGGGGCATGTTTCAAGCCATGTTCTCCTGAAGCTCTACCAGTTCTGGGAAAATGGAGGTAGGTAGTACAGCTGGATAGCCTATTCTGGGAGATTTGCGGAAGTATTTGTTTCTAAGACTCTTTGCTATTTATTTTTCTCTATAGCGTCAGCCTTACAAAATGAAGAACCTAATATCTCTGTTGCAAACTATTAGGCCATCCTTAATGCTAGTAAGTAAAGGTAGAATCATAGTTACTGAGATAGCAAGTCATCTTTTTTTTTTAATTTTTATTATTATTATTATTATTATACTTTAAGTTCTAGGGTACGTGTTCATAACGTGCAGGTTTGTTACATATGTATACTTGTGCTATGTTGCTGTGCTGCACCAATCAACTCATCAGCACCCATCAACTTGTCACTTACATCAGGTATAACTCTCAGTGCAATCCCTCCCCCCCCCGCCTCCCCGTGATAGGCCCCGGTGTGTGATGTTCCCCTTCACGAGTCCAAGTGATCTCATTGTTCAGTTCCCACCTATGAGTGAGAACATGCGGTGTTTGGTTTTCTGTTCTTGTGATAGTTTGCTAAGAATGATGGTTTCCAGCTGCATCCATGTCCCTACAAAGGACGCAAACTCATCCTTTTTTATAGCTGCATAGTATTCCATGGTGTATATGTGCCACATTTTCAAAATTCAGTCTGTCACTGATGGACATTTGGGTTGATTCCAAGTCTTTGCTATCGTGAATAGTGCCACAATAAACATACGTGTGCGTGTGTCTTTATAGCAGCATGATTTATGATCCTTTGGGTAGATACCCAGTAATGGGATGGCTGAGTCATATGGTACATCTAGTTCTAGATCCTTGAGGAATTGCCATACTGTTTTCCATAATGGTTGAACTAGTTTACAATCCCACCAACAGTGTAAAAGTGTTCCTATTTCTTCACATCCTCTCCAGCACCTGTTGTTTCCTGACTTTTTAATGATTGCCATTCTAACTGGTGTGAGATGGTATCTCATTGTGGTTTTGATTTGCACTTCTCTGATGGCCAGTGATGATGAGCATTTTTTCATGTGTCTGTTGGCTGTATGAATGTCTTCTTTTGAGAAATGTCTGTTCATATCCTTTGCCCACTTTTTGATGTGGTTGTTTGTTTTTTTCTTATAAATTTGTTTGAGTTCTTTGTAGATTCTGGATATTAGCCCTTTGTGAGATGAGTAGATTGCAAAAATTTTCTCCCATTCTGTAGGTTGCCTGTTCACTCTGATGGTAGTTTCTTTTGCTGTGCAGAAGCTCTTTAGTTTAATCATATCCCATTTGTCAATTTTGGCTTTTGCTGCCGTTGCTTTTGGTGTTTTAAACATGAAGTCCTTGCCCATGACTATGTCCTGAATGATACTACCTAGGTTTTCTTCTAGGGTTTTGATGGTATTAGGTCTAACATTTAACTCTCTAATCCATCTTGAATTAATCTTTGTATAAGGAGTAAGGAAAGGATCCAGTTTCAGCTTTCTACTTATGGCTAGCCAATTTTCCCAGCACCATTTATTAAATAGGGAATCCTTTCCCCATTTCTTGTTTCTCTCAGGTTTGTCAAAGATCAGATGGCTGTAGATGTGTGGTATTATTTCTGAGGACTCTGTTCTGTTCCATTGGTCTATATCTCTGTTTTGGCACCAGTACCATGCTGTTTTGGTTACTGTAGCATTGTAGTATAGTTTGAAGTCAGGTAGCATGACGCCTCCGGCTTTGTCCTTTTGACTTAGGATTATCTTGGCAATGCGGGCTCTTTTTTGGTTCCATATGAACTTTAAAGCTGTTTTTTCCAATTCTGTGAAGAAACTCATTGGTAGCTTGATGGGGATGGCATTGAATCTATAAATAACCTTGGGCAGTATGGCCATTTTCACGATATTGATTCTTCCTATCCATGAGCATGGTATGTTCTTCCATTTGTTTGTGTCCTCTTTGATTTCACTGAGCAGTGGTTTGTAGTTCTCCTTGAAGAGGTCCTTTACATCCCTTGTAAGTGGCATTCCTAGGTATTTTATTCTCTTTGAAGCAATTATGAATGGAAGTTCATTCATGATTTGGCTGTCTGTTTGTCTGTTACTGGTGTATAAGAATGCTTGTGATTTTTGCACATTAATTTTGTATCCTGAGGCTTTGCTGAAGTTGGTTATCAGCGTAAGGAGATTTTGGGCTGAGACGATGGGGTTTCTAAATATACAATCATGTTATCTGCAAACAGGGACAATTTGACTTCTTCTTTTCCTAACTGAATACCCTTGATTTATTTCTCTTGCCTGATTGCCCTAGCCAGAACTTCCAACACTATGTTGAATAGGAGTGGTGAGGGAGGGCATCCGTGTCTTGTGCCAGTTTTCAAAGGGAATTTTTCCAGTTTTTGCCCATTCAGTCTGATATTGGCTGTGGGTTTGTCATAAATAGCTCTTATTATTTTGAGATACCTTCCATGAATACTGAATGTATTGAGCATTTTTAGCATGAAGGGCTGTTGAATTTTGTCAAAGGTCTTTTCTGCATCTATTGAGATAATCATGTGGTTCTTGTCTTTGGTTCTGTTGATATGCTGGATTACGTTGATTGATTTGCGAATGTTGAACCAGCCTTGCATCCCAGGGTGGAAGTCCACTTGATCATGGTGGATAACCTTTTTGATGTGCTGCTGAATCCGGTTTGCCAGTATTTTATTGAGGATTTTTGCATTGATGTTCATCAGGGATATTGGTCTAAAATTCTCTTTTTTTGTTGTGTCTCTGCCAGGCTTTGTTATCAGGATGATGTTGGCCTCATGAAATGAGTTAGGGAGGATTCCCTCTTTTTCAATTGATTGGAATAATTTCAGAAGGAATAATACCAGCTCCTCCTTGTACCTCTGGTAGAATTCGGCTGTGAATCCATCTGGTCCTGAACTTTTTTTGGTTGGTAGGCTATTAATTATTGCCTCAATTTCAGAGGCTGCTATTGGTCTATTCAGGGATTCAACTTCTTCCTGGTTTAGTCTTGGAAGAGTGTAAGTGTCCAGGAAATTATCCATTTCTTCTAGATTTTCTAGTTTATTTGCGTAGCGATGTTTATAGTATTCTCTGATGGTAGTTTGTATTTCTGTGGGGTCAGTGGTGATATCCCCTTTATCATTTTTAATTGCATCTATTTGATTCTTCTCTCTTTTCTGCTTTATTAGTCTTGCTAGCGGTCTGTCAATTTTGTTGATCTTTTCAAAAAACCAACTCCTGGATTCATTGATTTTTTGGAGGGATTTTTGTGTCTCTATCTCCTTCGGTTCTGCTTTGATCTTAGTTATTTCTTGCCTTCTGCTAGCTTTTGAATGTATTTGCTCTTGCTTCTCCAGTTCTTTTAATTGTGATGTTAGAGTGTCAATTTTAGATCTTTCCAGCTTTCTCTTGTGGACATTTAGTGCTATAAATTTCCCTCTACACACTGCTTTAAATGTGTCCCAGAGATTCTGGTATGTTGTATCTTTGTTCTCATTGGTTTCAAAGAACATCTTTATTTCTGCCTGCATTTTGTTATGTACCCAGTAGTCATTCAGGAGCAGGTTGTTCAGTTTCCACGTAGTTGAGCAGTTTTCATTGAGTTTCTTAGTCCTGAGTTCTTGTTTGATTGCACTGTGGTCTGAGATACTGTTTGTTATAATTTATTTTCTTGTACATTTGCTGAAGAGTGCTTTACTTCAAATTATGTGGTCAATTTTGGAATAAGTGTGATGTGGTGCTGAGAAGAATGTATATTCTGTTTTTTGGGGTGGAGGGTTCTATAGATGTCTATTAGGTCTGCTTGCTGCAGAGATGAGTTCAATTTCTGGATATCCTTGTTAACTTTCTGTCTCGTTGATCTGTCTGATGTTGACAGTGGGGTGTTAAAGTCTCCGATTATTATTGTATGGGAGTCTAAGTCTCTGTGTAAGTCTCTAAGGACTTGCTTTATGAATCTGGGTGCTCCTGTATTGGGTGCATATATATTTAGGATAGTTAGCGCTTACTGTTGAATTGATGCCTTTATCATTATGTAATGGCCTTCTTTGTCTCTTTTGATCTTTGATAGTTTAAAGTCTATTTTATCATTGACTAGGATTGCAACCCCTGCTTTTTTTTGGTCTCCATTTGCTTGGTAGCTCTTCCTCCATCCCTTTATTTTGAGCCTATGTATGTCTCTGCATGTGAGATGGGTCTCCTGTATACAGCTGAATGATGGGTCTTGACTCTTTATCCAGTTTGCCAGTCTGTGTCTTTTAATTGGACCATTTATTCCATTAACATTTAAGGTTAATATTGTTATGTGTGAACTTGATCCTGCCATTATGATATTAACTGGTTATTTTGCTCATTAGTTGATGTAGTTTCTTCCTAGCCTCGATGGTCTTTACATTTTGGCATGTTTTTGCAATGGCTGGTACCGGTTGTTCCTTTCCATGTTTAGTGCTTCCTTCAGGGTCTCTTGTAAGGCAAGCCTGGTGGTGACACAATCTCTAAGCATTTGCTTATCTGTAAAGGATTTTATTTCTCTTTCACTTATGAAACTTAGTTTGCCTGGATATGAAATTCTGGGTTTAAAATTCTTTTCTTTAAGAATGTTGAATATTGGCCCCCACTCTCTTCTGGCTTGTAGGGTTTCTGCCAAAAGATCTGCTGTTAGTCTGATTGGCTTCCCTTTGTGGGTAACCCGACCTTTCTCTCTGGCTGCCCTTAAGATTTTTTCCTTCATTTCAACTTTGGTGATCTGGCAATTATGTGTCTTGGAGTTGCTCTTCTGGAGGAGTATCTTTGTGGTGTTCTCTGTATTTCCTGAATTTGAATGTTGGCCTGCCCTACTAGGTTGGGGAAGTTCTCCTGGATGATATCCTGAAGAGTGTTTTCCAACTTG
Organism: Piliocolobus tephrosceles; assembly: GCF_002776525.5. Classification (NCBI taxonomy): domain Eukaryota; kingdom Metazoa; phylum Chordata; class Mammalia; order Primates; family Cercopithecidae; genus Piliocolobus; species Piliocolobus tephrosceles. The sequence continues at coordinate 78,074,067 of NC_045445.1, forward strand.
TTTCCACTTTCCCCCTCACTTTCAGGCACCCCAATCAGACGTAGATTTGGTCTTTTGACATAATCCCATACTTCTTGCAGGCTTTGTTCATTTCTTTTTCTTCTTTTTTCTTTTGGTTTCTCTTCTCGCTTCATTTCATTTATTTGATCCTCAATCGCTGATACTCTTTCTTCCAGTTGATCGAGTCGTTTAGTGAAGCTTGTGCATTTGTCATGTATTTCCCATGTCATGGTTTCATCTCTGTCATTTCGTTTATGACCTTCTCTGCATTAATTATTCTAGCTATCAATTCTTCCACTTCTTTTTCAAGATTTTTAGTTTCTTTGCGCTGGGTACGTAATTCCTCCTTTAGCTCTGAGAAGTTTGATGGACTGAAGCCTTCTTCTCTCATCTCGTCAAAGTCATTCTCCATCCAGCTTTGATCAGTTGCTGGCGATGAGCTGCTCTCCTTTGCAAGGGGAGATGCGCTCTTATTTTTTGAATTTCCAGCTTTTCTGCCCTGCTTTTTCCCCATCTTTGTGGTTTTATCTGCCTCTGGTCTTTGATGATGGTGACGTACTGATGGGGTTTTGGTGTAGGTGTCCTTCCTGTTTGATAGTTTTCCTTCTAACAGTCAGGACCCTCAGCTGTAGGTCTGTTTTAGATTGCTTGAGGTCCACTCCAGACCCTGTTTGTCTGGGTATCAGCAGCAGAGGCTGCAGAAAATAGAATATTGCTCAACATCGAGTGTACCTGTCTGATTCTTACTTTGGAAGCTTCCTCTCGGGGTGTACTCCACCCTGTGAGGTGTGGGGTGTCAGTCTTCCCCTAGTGGGGGATGTCTCCCAGTTAGGCTACTCAGGGGTCAGGGACCCACTTGAGCAGGCAGTCTCTCCATTCTCAGATCTCATCCTCCGTGTTGGGAGATCCACTGCTCTCTTCAAAGCTGTCAGACAGAGTCGTTTGCGTCTGCAGAGGTTTCTGCTGCTTTTTTTTTTTGTTGTTGTTGTTGTTGTTTAGCTGTGCCCTGTCCCCAGAGGTGGAGTCTACAGAGACTGGCAGGTTTTCTTGAGCTGATGTGAGCTCCACCCTGTTCTAGCTTCCCAGCGGCTTTGTTTACCTACTTAAGCCTCAACAATGGCGGGCGGCCCTCCCCCAGCCTCGCTGCTGCCTTGTGGTTAGATAGCAGAGTGCTGTGCTATCAATGAGGGAGGCTCCGTGGGCGTGGGACCCTCCCGGCCAGGTGTGGGATATATTCTCCTGGTGTGCCCGTTTGCTGAAAGCGCAGTATTGGGGTGGGAGTTACCCTATTTTCCAGGTGTTGTGTGTCTCAGTTCCCCTGGCTAGGAAAAGGGATTCCCTTCCCCCTTGCACTTCCCAGGTGAGGCGATGCCTCTCCCTGCTTCAGCTCTTGCTGGTCAGGCTGCAGCAGCTGACCAGCACCGATTGTCTGGCACTCCCTATTGAGGGGAACCCAGTACCTCAGTTGAAAATGCAGACATCACCTGTCTTCTGTGTTGCTCGCGCTGGGAGTTGGAGACTGGAGCTGTTCCTATTCAGCCATCTTGCTCCGCCCCCCGCAAGTCATCTTGCTCTGGTAGTCAGCGCATGGAGAGGAGTAGTAAAGGAGTTTCACCATTCTGTTTAACTTCACTCTTCTCAAGCTGCACTGCTGATCAGCTTAAGAAAAAAGCTATAAAGGTTTTGTTTTGTCTTGTAACTGTGCCACTCTTAAGACCTTGTCCAGCATCCTTAGTATTCTCCCTTTTGGAGTGAGTCTACCTTATCATTATTATTATGATTATTATTATTGCTATTATTGGTTTGCCCTTGACTGCCTTCACCTGCCTTGTCCTTGACAGCTTGAAAGTTTCTTTAAAAACTAAACATGCAATTACCACATGACACAGTAACTGAATTTGGGAGCATTTATCCCAGATAAATGAAAACATATGATAAGATGGCGTTGCTGAGTGGTGGCCGTGGCGGTGGCAGTGGCACGGAGCCTGGCGAGGCTCTGTTCAATGGGGACATGGAGCCTGAGGCCGGCGCCGGCACTGCGGCCTCTTCGGCTGCAGACTCTGACATTCCCGAGGAGGTTATCCTCCAAAAATATAGAAACCACACTTTTAACTTCTAAACCAACAGAAGAGAACAAATGATTAATAAAAATTAATCCCGAAGAAGTGAAGAAAAGAAAGAACCAGTAAGACAAATAGCACAAAGTGTGGAATATCAAACAAATAATCAATTAAGTTGACACAGGAACATATAGAGGCCCTATTAGACAAATTTGGTGGGGAGGAGCATAATCCACCATCAATATATCTGCAGGTTTGTGAAGAATACACCAGCAAGCTAGATACACTCCAACAAAGAGAACAACAGTTATTGGAATCTCTGGGGAATGGAACTGATTTTTCTGTTTCTAGCTCTGCATCAATGGACAGTGTTAAATCTTCTTCCTCTTTTAGCCTTTCAGTGCTACCTTTATCTCTTTCAGTTTTTCAAAATTCCACAGATGTGGCCTGGAGCAACCCCAAGTCACCACAAAAACCTATTGTTAGAGTTTTCCTGCCCAACAAACAGAGAAAGTGGTGTCTGCAAGGTGTGGAATTACAGTCGGAGACAGTCTAAAGAAAGCACTGATGAAGAGAGGTCTAATCCCAGAGTGCTGTGCTGTTTACATAATTCAGGATGGAGAGAAGAAACCAATTGGCTAGGACACTGGTATTTCCTGGCTTACTGGAGAAGAATTGAATGTGGAAGCGTTGGAGAATGTTCCACTTACAACACTCAACTTTATACAAAAAACATTTTTCACCTCAGACCTTTGTGACTTTTGTCAAAAGCTGCTATTCCAGGGTTTCTACTGTCAAACATGTGGTTATAAATTTCACCAGCATTGTAGTACAGAGGTTCCACTGATACGTGTTAATTATGACCAACTTGATTTGTTGTTTTTCTCCAAGTTCTTTGAACGCCATTCAATACCACAGGAAGAGGCCTCCTTAGCAGAGACTGCCCTTACATCTGGATCATTCCCTTCTGCACCCCGCTGAGACTCTACTGGGCCCCAAATTCTCACCAATCTGTCTCCTTTAAAATCCATTCCGGGGGGCGGAGCAAGATGGCCGAATAGGAACAGCTTCAGTCTCCATCTCCCAGCGCGAGCGACACAGAAGACCGGTGATTTCTGCATTTTCAACTGAGGTACTGGGGTCATCTCACTCGGGAGTGCCGGACAATCGGTGCTGGTCAGCTGCTGCAGCCCGACCAGCGAGAGCTGAAGCAGGGCGAGGCATCGCCTCACCTGGGAAGCGCGAGGGGGAAGGGAATCCCTTTTCCTAGCCAGGGGAACTGAGACACACAACACCTGGAAAATCGGGTAACTCCCACCCCAATACTACGCTGTCACACCGGCACACCGGAGATTATATCCCAAACCTGGCCGGGAGGGTCCCACGCCCACAGAGCCTCCCTCCTTGCTAACACAGCAGTCTGCGGCAATCTAACAACAAGGCAGCAGCGAGGCTGGGGGAGGGGCGCCCGCCATCACTGAGGCTTAAGTAGGTAAATAAAGCCGCTGGGAAGCTCGAACTGGGTGGAGCTCACAGCAGCTCAAGGAAACCTGCCTGTCTCTGTAGACTCCGCCTCTGGGGACAGGGCTCAGCTAAAGCAGCAGAGGCCTGTCCAGACGCGAACGACTCTGTCTGACAGCTTTGAAGAGAGCAGTGGATCTCCCAACAGGGAGGTTGAGATCTGAGAAGGGGCAGTCTGCCTGCTCAAGTGGGTCACTGACCCCTGAGTAGCCTAACTGGGAGACATCCCCCACTAGGGGCAGTCTGACACCCCACACCTCACAGGGTGGAGTACACCCCTGAGAGGAAGCTTCCAAAGCAAGAATCAGACAGGTGCACTCGCTGTTCAGCAATATTCTATCTTCTGCAACCTCTGCTGCTGATACCCAGGCAAACAGGGTCTGGAGTGGACCTCAAGCAATCTCCAACAGACCTATAGCTGAGGGTCCTGACAGTCAGAAGGAAA
>NC_045445.1:78098092-78113092 GCF_002776525.5 Piliocolobus tephrosceles
GCATGGAATGTTTTTCCATTTGTTTGTGTCCTTTCTTGTTTATTTCCTTGATCAGTGGTTTGTAGTTCTCCTTGAGGAGATCTTTCACATCCCTTGTAAGTTGTATTCCTAGGTATTTTATTGTCTTTGTAGCAATTGTGTATGGGAGTTCACTCATGATTTGGCTCTCCATTTGTCTGTTATTGGTGTATAGGAATGCTTGCAATTTTTGCACATTGATTTTGTATCCTGAGACTTTGCTGAAGTTGCTTATCAGTTTAAGGAGATTTGCGGTGAGATGATGGGGTTTTAAAAATATACAGTCATGTCATCTTCAAACAGAGACTATTTGACTTCCTCTCTTCCTATCTGAACACCCTTCATTTCTTTGTCTTGCCTGATTGCCCTGGCCAGAACTTCTAATACTGTGTTGAATAGGAGTGTTGAGAGAGGGCATTCTTGTCTTGTGCTGGTTTTCCAAGGGAATGCTTCCAGCTTTTGCCCATTCATTATGATATTGGCTGTGTGTTTTTCATAAATAGCTCTTTTTATTTTGAGATACATTCCATCAATACCAAATTTATTGAGAGTTTTTAGCATGAAGGGGTATTGAATTTTATGGAAGGCCTTTTCTGCATCTATTGAGATAATCATGTGGTTTTTGTCATTGGTTCTGTTTATGTGATGGATTACATTTATGGATTTGCATATGTTGAACCAGCCTTGCATCCCAGACATGAAGCTGACTTGATTGTGGTGGATAAGCTTTTTGATGTGCTGCTGGATTTGGTTTGCCAGTATTTTATTGAGGAGTTTCACATTGATGTTCATCAAGGATACTGGCCTGAAATTTTCTTTTTTGTTGTGTCTCTGCCAGGTTTTGATTGATGTGATTTATACTAAATGTGATTGGTTCAGGGCAGCATTATTTCTCCTCTATATACAAACAAAATATAAGTCCCCAGCATACATAGATTAATGTTTTCTAAAAGTTCAGCAACAAATCAATGACACTATGTCCTTTACGCCATTCTACCCAATTTCCCTTGCAGAGGCAGAGAGAGTGAGTAATAGAAACAAAGCTAAGATTTAAACTATTTTCAGTAGTAGAAGACATTTAAGGCCAAAAAGTGTACTATTAACAGAATTCTCGTGTTCCTAAGTTATTGTCCTTCATAGGCCAATACCAGCTAATAATTAGTTACTTGCACTGATTCCTTCCCAAAGAGAATTTTATAATTCACTCACTCTTGTTAGTGGCTGTGCTACAGGAAAGGCATCAAAGCAAGCTATGGTATATGTATGGTATATAGTAATGTAAAAAGTGCATCACATTCTTGATTTTCAGTTTCTCATAGCAGTAGCAGGATTAATCTAAGACAGAAAACGGCTGTATTTTCATTCTTAAAATGCAACAATATCTAGTGAAATGTATTCAAAATCATGAAAGGATCCACCTCTATGAACCATAAATGAAAACAGACTAATAATAATAGACAAACAGGGGTAAACCAAAGGCATTCATTCATATTTACATATTAAAACCCTTTTGTTAACATCAAATCTTTACATCTAGTAAAAGAAGCACTTTAAGAATAAAGCAGACATTACTACAGTAGTATCCATTTTCAGAGCCTTTGATTAGCACCTGAGGAAAAAAGGGTATATGGAAAGCTATGTAATTTGCCTCAAGTTAGCTTGCTGGTCTGAAGAGTACAACTTTGATATGCACAGAAAGGAAAACTAAATCGGAAAATAAATGTTTGTACCTGTTTTAATGTGACTGTAGAAAAGGGACACTGGCCAGGCGCAGTGGCTTACATCTGTAATCCCAGCACTTTGGGAGGCTGAGGTATGTGGATTGCCAGAGGTCAGGAGTTCAATAACAGTCTGGCCAACATGGTGAAACCCCATTTCTACTAAAAATACAAAAACATTAGCCCGGCGTGATGGTGTGTGCCTGTAATCCCAGCTACTCAGGAGGCTGGGGCAGGAGAACTGCTTGAACCAGGGAGGTGGAGGTTGCAGTAAGCTGAAATTGTGCCACTGCACTCCAGCCTAGGCGACAGAGCAAGACTCCACCTCAAAAGAAAAAAAAGAAAAGAAAAATATGTTCACACAAAAGACATACACACAATGTACATAGCCAAAAAGTAGAAACAACCCACATGTCTACCAACTACAACAAAATGTAGTATATCCATACAATTAAATATTATTCAGCCATGAAAAAGAATAAACTACATGGATAACCCTCACAAAACCCTGTCAGCCCCCACTTGGCTTTGCCCTTCCACCTGCCCTGGTAGCTTAACACAAAACACAGAACTTTTGGGAGCTCTATGGCCCTGCTCATTGCCTGAGACACCAGATTACCTTCCCTGAGTAATATAAGGCAGGCACAATTCCCACTGCTACCATTGCAGCTGGTGCTCTCTTACAAGCACCACATCCTGGCTGGAGGCCAACCAACATGGTTATGTAGCAACAAGCTGTGAACTTTTTTCCAAGAAGCAACACAGGAACTTAACAGGAAAACAGAAAGAAACCACAGATCCTTTGAAAGAAGCAGCGGGCTGTAGCCTACACCATCAGCCAGGCAAAAAGCTGTTAAGTCCTCGGAGTGCAATAAGGGGAGAGACTGCCTCCAGGATATACTCTCCACTAGGGAAACTGGCAAGCAGCCCACAGTGGAAGGCCTTAACCCTATCCAGCGCTGGAGCTGTGAGCAGTGAGAGTACATGAAGAGGAGCAGCATCAGCATGTACTTTGCATGCACTCCCAGACTCCAGCAAGAATGGAGGGAAGCCATTCCTGATCCTACCTCATAGGGGACCTTGTAGAAGTCACCTGGATAACTCAGGTGGCAGTCCCAGGTTGACAGAAGCTCCCAATTGAGATTCATAATATAATCTCAAGTGGGGACAATCCCGCTTCGCCAGAACCGAGGGGTAAGGAGGAAGAGTGTTATAGCCACATGTGCAAGTGTGGAGTGGGTGGGCCCTGGCCTGAAAGCCATGGTTTCTGTCTTGAAGGAGAAGACTTATGGCCTGGGAGCAGTTTTGAGTTCTGAGTGTAGACTGCCTAGAATCTATCTTGCTGCTTCTAGTGGAACAGTGTGGTGTGTGAGACATGCCTTGCCAATTGTGTCGGAGCTGGGTGGGGCTTACTGCTGCCTGCTACTCCCTTCCCTAAATGCAGATTCTTCCATGCAGTGGAGGCAGCTGTACTCCTCCATGTAACATTACATCAGTGACCAGATAACTGCCATCTGATCCCCACTGGGGCTGCTGCTTACACCTGCACATGGGGAGTCAGAGTGCAGACTTGCCTGACTCAGCCCCCATGTGGCTTTGCCCTTCCATCTGCCCTGGTAGCTTAACACAAAACACAGAAACTTTTGGGAGCTCTATGACCCTGCTCACTGCCTGAGACACCAGATTACCTTCCCTGGGTAATATAAGGCAGGCACAATTCCCACCGCCACCACTGCAGCTGGTGCTCTCTTACAAGCACCACCTCCTGGCCGGAGGCCAATCAATATGGTCCAATATAGAATACGTAAGCAAAGTTAACACAGTGCCCAGGAACAAGAAAACTTGTGCAAGACCTCAGCTATCACCATTGCCTGCAGCACCCTGGTTAACCAGGATGTCTTGAGTCTGTCCACATGACTAGTTCATTACTACTACAACTGACACTTGAGAAAGCCAACACACTAAGGCTATTTATAACCAAGGAAATCTAACTGATGGCGGTGGCAGGAGAGTGAGAGTTGGTGCTGATACCTGCTGCTAGGAGACTTGAGGAAATGTCACATCACTGGATCCCTTACAGACATGCCCCAGCACCATCCTGGAGTATGGCAGTTCCACGAGGTGGCTGGGCCCAGAAGAGCAGCATGATTCACAGTAGGTTGTCCCTCAGGGACTCTTACTCCTAGGGGAGGGGAGAGTGTACCACATCAAGAAAGTACCCTGTGGGACAAAAGAATCCAGACAGCAGGCTTTGAGTTCCAGAACTTTCTGCTTGTGAAAAGTTTCTTTTGTAGACATTCCTCAGCATCAGCCAAAAGTCAGGCAGCCCTGCTGGGTGTTTAGACCCAGGAGGGCAATCACAATTACTGCAGTCTGGCTCTCAGGAAGTCCTTTCCCAGGTGAAGGGGGAGAGCATCACATCAAAGATCACCCCATGGGACAAAAAAATCTGAACAGCATCCCTTGAGTTCCAGATTTTTCAACCAAAACAGTCTACCCAAATGAGAAGAGACCAGAAAAGTAATTCTGGTAATATGACAAAACCAGTTTCTATAACAACACCAAGAGATCACACTAGCTCTCCAGCAATGGATCCCAACCAAGGGAAAATAAAATCTGAATTGCCAAAGAATTCAGAAGGATGATTATTAAGCTACTCAAGAAGGCACCAGAGAAAAGTGAAAAACAACTTAAAGAAATTTTTTAAAAATACAGGATATGGATAAAAAAGCCTCCAGAGAAACGGCTATCATAAAGACAAGATAATCACAACTTCTGGAAATGAAAGACACACTTAGAGAAATGCAAAATATACTGAAAATGTTAAAAAATAGAATTAAACAAATAGAAGAAAGAACTTCACAGCTCAAATAAAAGGTGTCTGAATTAACCCAATCTATCAAAGACAAAGAAAAAAATTAAAAATGAATAAAACCTCCAAGAAATTTGGAATTATGTTAAATGATCAAACGTAAGAACCACTGTTCTTACTGAGAAAGAAAAGATATCTAAAAGTTTGGAAAACTTATTTCAGGGAATAATCAAGGAAAACGTCCCTCGTCATGCTAGAGATCTAGACATCCAAATATAAGAAGCCCAAAGAACACCTGGAAAATTTATTGCAAAAATATTATCATCTAGGAACATAGTCATCAGGTTATCTAAAGTCAAGATGAAGGAAAGAATATTAAGAGTGGTGAGACAAATGTATCAGGTAACCTATAAAAGAAAATCTGTCAGATTAACTACAGATTTGTCAGCAGAAACCCTAGAAGCCAGAAAGGATTGGGTCCTATCTCTAGCTTTCTTAAACAAAGTAATTATCAGTCAAGAATTTTGTATCCAGCAAAACTAAGTTTCATAAGTGAAGGTGGTATGGTTGGGCTCTGTGTCTCCACCCAAATCTCATGTTGAATTTTAATCCCCATATGTCAGGGGAGGGACCAGGTGGGAGGTTATTAAATCATGAAGGCAGATTTCCTCCATGCTGTTCTTGTGATAGTGGGTGAGTTCTCACAAGATCTGATGGTTTAAAAGTGTGGCACATCCCCGCCTCGTGCTCTCTCTCATTCTGTCATGTAATATACACGTTGCTTGCCTTTACCTTATGCCATGATTGTTAAGATTTCTGAGGCCTTCCCAGGCATGCAGAACTGTGAATCAATTAAAACTATTTTCTTTATAAATTACCCAGTCTCAAGTAGTTCATTATAGCAGTGTGAAAATTGACTGATACAAGAATTCTGTACCAGAAGAGTGGAGCACTGCTATAAAGATACATAAAAATGTGGAGGTGACTTGGTAACTGGGTAACAGGCAGAGGTTGAAACAGTTTGAAAAGCTCAGATGAATACAGGAAGATGTGGGAAAGTTTGGAACTTCCTAGACACATGTTGAATGGTTGTGACCAAAATGCTGATAGTGATATAAACAATGAAATCCAGGCTGAGGTGGTCTCAGATAAAGATAGAAACTCACTGGAAATTTAAGCAAAGGTCACTCTTGTTATGAAAAAAGACTGGTGACATTGTGTCCCTTCCCCAAATATCTGTGGAACTTTGAACTTGAAAGAGGTTATTTAGAGTATCTGGAGTAAAAAATTTCTAAGCAACAAAGCATTCAAAATATTGCCTGGCTGCTCCTAACAGTGTACAGTCATATGCATTCACAAAGAGATGGTCTGAAATAGGAACTTACGTTTAAAAGGAAAGTAGAGCGTAAAAGTTTAAAAATTTTCCAGGCTGACTTTGTGGTAGAAAAGAAAAACCCATTTTCTTTTTTTTTTTTTTTTAATTTTGCTTTTATTTTATTATTTACCTTTAATTTTTAGTACACATACCTAGTCATAAAATCTTCCAAAAAATTCCAAAATTATTCAATCACCTATCAAACACAAAAAAGAATCTTGGCCTTTTTTAAAAATTTCACTATCTAATAAACAACTTCCATTTTACATTGCTATTTCCAACTTTATTTTATTTATTAATTTTTTTGAAGTTTAGTTCTGTGTTGTTTTTAAAATTTTTATTTTTATATATTTCCATAAGTTATTGGAGTACAGATGGTATTTGGTTACATGAGTAAGTTCTTTAGTGGTGATTTGTGAGATTTTGGTGCATCCATCACCTGAACAGTATACACTGCACCATATTTGTAGTCTTTTACCCCTCCGCCTCCCACTCTTCCCCCCAAGTCCCCAGAGTCCATTGTATTATTCTTATGCCTTGCACCCTTATGGCTTAGCTCCCACTTATTAGTGAGAACATACAATATTTGGTTTCCCATTCCTGAGTTACTTCACTTAGAGTAATAGTCTCCAATCTCATCCATGTCACTGCAAATGCTGGTAATTCGTTCCTTTTTATAGCTGAGTAGTATTCCATCATATGTTTATATATGTGTATAGATACACATATGTATATGTATATCTATGTGTGTATATGTACACACACACACACAAACACACACACACACCCCATAGTTTCTTTTTTTTATTATTATTATACTTTAAGTTCTAGGGTACGTGTGCATAACGTGCAGGTGTTACATATGTATACTTGTGCCATGTTGGTGTGCTACACCCATCAACTCGTCAGCACCCATCAACTCGTCATTTACATCAGGTATAACTCCCAATGCAATCCCTCCCCTCTCCCCTATCCCCGTGATAGGCCCCGGTGTAATTCCAGCCAGCTGCAGAAATTTGCATAAGTAAAGAGAAGCTGAATGTTAACAGCCAAGACAATGGGGAAAATGTCTCCAGGGTTGGTCGTTCAAGGCAGACCCTCCCATCACAGGCCACAGATCTGGAGATCTAGGAGGAAGAAATGGGTTAGTGGGCCAGGCCTAGTGTCCAGCTTCTATGGGCAGCCTTGGGACATGGTACCCTGCATCCTAGCAGCTCCAGCTCCAACTGTGACTAAAAGGGGCCAAAATACAGCTAGGGGCATCACTTCAGGGCATGCAAGATCATGGGAATGAATTTCCCCCATGCTGTTCTTTTGATAGTGAGTTCTCACACCGTCTGATGGTTTTAAAGTGTGGCACTTCCCCATTTCCTTCTCTCTCCTGCCACCATGTAAGACATGCCTTGCTTCTGCTTCAAATTCTGCTGTAGTTGTAAGTTTCATAAGGATCCCATAGCCATGTGAAATTGTGAGTCAATTAAACCACTTTTCTTTATAAATTACCCTGTCTCCGGTAGTCCTTTATAGCAGTGTGTAAACATACTAATACAGAAGAGAAAAAGTCTTTCTCAGACAAACAAATGCTTAGAGAATTTGCCACTACCAAGCCAGCACTACAAGAAATGCTAAACAGAATTCTAAATCTTGAAACAAAACCTTGAAATACACCAAAACAGAACCTCCTTAAAGCATAAATCTCACAGGGCCTATAAACCATTACACAAGGAAAAAAAGATATTCAGGCAACAAGTAGCACGATAAATAGAATGGTACCTCACATCTCAATACTAATGTTAAATGTAAGTTGCCTAAATGCTTCACTTAGAAAATAAGGAATGGCATAATGCATAAAATTTCACCAACCAAGTATCTGCTCTCTTCAAGAATCTCACCTAACACATACGGCCTCACATAAACATAAGGTAAAGGGGTGGAAAGAGATATTCAATGCAAATGAAAACCAAAAGCAAGCAGGAGTAGCTATTCTTATATCAGACAAAATAGGCTTTAAAGCCTCAACAGTTTAAAAAGATAAAGAGAGACATTATATAATAATGAAATAATTAGGCAACAGGAAAATATCACAATATATATGCACCTAACACTGGAGCTTCCAAATTTATAAAATAATTTTAAAAAGCAATAAAACAATTACTACTAGGCCTAAGAAATGAGACAGATGGCAACACAGTAATAGTGGGAAACATACTCCACTGACAGCACTAGACAGGTCATCAAGACAGAAAGTCAAATAAGAAACAATTGACTTAAGCTATATCCTTAGAACAAATCAACTTAACCGATGTTTACAGAACATTCTACCCAACAACTGCAGAATATATAATCTTTTTATCAGAACATGGAACATTTTCCAAGATACATCATAGGATAGGTAACAAAAAAGTCTCAATAAATTTAAGAGTATCAAAATTATATCAGTACTCTTGCTGACCACAGTGGAAAAAAATTGGAAGCCAATACAAAAAGGAATACTCAAAATTATACAAATATGTGGAAATTAAATAATCTACTCCTGAATAATCTTTGGGTCAACAATAAAATCAAGATAGAAATTTAAAACTCCTTTGAATGGAATGATAATAGTGACACAACCTATCAAAATATCTGAGATACAGCAAACGTGGTGCTAAGAGGAAACTTCATAGCATTAAACACCTACATCAAAAACTCTGAAAGAGCCTGGCTTGGCTGCAGGGTAGGCCATAGCAGGGAAAATGGCAGATAGGAAGGTGGGAGAGGAGAAGGCTGAAAAGTTGCAGTGAGCTGGAGCCATTGGAAGACCTGAAGAAGAAGTGAAAAAACCTGTGAAAACTAAGGCTGTTTATTCCAGTAATGGAGGGAAAAGTTCTAGTCACAGCACTGAGAAGCTGTCAGCTGAAAAAGAAGCTGCAGTCCTCCCAACAAAGCCTACAAAGATCAAGTTTAGATCTGCCACAGGTAGTCAGATGACAAAGAAAGCATCAGCCATATCCACCAAACTTGGACTAAGTAAGCCTAAAGAACCTGTTTCAACTCTTGCTTCAAAAATTCTTTTGGTAGCAGCAGGTTTTAATGAAGATGAAGGTAGTCAACCTGAGGCAATGCCTCCAGAAGCAAAGATGAGGATCAAAAATATTGGAAGAAATACATTAACATCAGCTGGACCAAACTCCTTCAATAAAAGAAGCATGTGTTTTCTGTTAACCAGAAGCTATGGGAGCAAAATAGAAAACCTCATCTTGGTGTAATGCTCATGACCATGACTATTAAATACTCTGTTTTGAAACTGCAGTGTGGGGTGGGTATAAAGTTAAATGAAACAGTTTCCTTTTTAAAGAATGGTATAAGACTATCTTTGGAGCTGCTTTTCTTTTTCTTTTTCAGTTTTTAAAAGATTCAGTGACACACTAATAAATCAGAGTTTGAAATTAGTGATAATTTATGTTTTCTATATGGATTTCAATAAATTTGCTAATATTGTAGTTTCATGTGATTAGTTTCCACAGGTTACAGATGACAACAAAATCAGAAATGATACCTTTTTAAGAATTGCATTTTTTAGACACAACTATTAGCACATTAAGAGAAAAGCCGAAAGTTACTGTTGATTTATAACTACAAGCAGTTACCCTCTTGACTACCTTATTACCTAAACTGTCTGGCTCCCAAGAACAGCCTTATAGAGACAGGGAGTATAGTACTGGGAGGAATAATGCTACTTAACTATTGACTGAAAGTAAATTTAGATAAAATAAAGCTTTTTTTTCCTTATGGGTATTTGTTTTAAGTCATCATAAACTAGGGATTGCATTGCTGTCAGTGGATACAGATGCTTAGCTCTTAAAAACTTTTTAAAATATTTATGTAAACTAGGGTTGGGCGTGGTGGGTCACACCTGTAATCCCAACACTTTGGGAGGCCAAGGTGGGCAGATCACTTGAGGTCAGGAGTTCGAGACCAGCCTGGCCAACATGGTGAAACCTAGTCTACTAAAAATATAAAAATATCTGCGCATAGTGGTGCACACCTGTGGTCCAGCTACTCAGGAGGCTGAGCTGGAGAATCACTTGAACCCAGGAGGCAAAGGTTGCAGTAAGCTGAGATTGGGCCACTGCACTCCTGTGTGTGTGTGTGTGTGTGTGTGTGTGTGTATAAATACATATATATATATATATATATATATATACACAGAGAGAGAGAGAGAGAGAGAGAGAGAGAGAGAGAGAGGGAGAGGGAGAGAAACTGTTGAATATTTGAAATAGCCCACTTCACCTTAATGGGTCTTGTCTATCTTCATTAGTATTCAAAGAACAACCATTTGCTATCAAAGTAAATCAGTAATTTTGAATGTGCTTTTCTTAGTTTTAATTAGCTAGTTCCTGTAAGCATTTCTACCAGAAACTGAGGCAAATCCTAAGAAAACTATTTCTTTTAAAATACAAACCACCACCAAAAATTTAAATGTACATATTGCTTAAGTATTAGGCTATTTTTATTTTTTAAATGGTATAAATAACAAAAAATTTAACATTGTATGAAGATGGAAAACAAGAAGATGCACTTTCTGTAACTTTGTCTAAGGATTTAAATTATTAACTTGTGAAATTCAGTTTCAATTAAACTTAACTGCAGGCTTTCTTACTAGTAAAATTGTATGGTTTATTTTAAATGTACACATTTTGATCACTTCTAGAAGATAACTTTGAAAAAATTCTTCTAGACATTGGCCTATGCAGAGTTCATAACCAAGAACCCAAAAGCAAATGCAACAAAAACAAAAATAAATAGATTGGACTTAAACTAAAAAGCTTCTTCACAGAAGAAATAACCAGTAGAGTAAACAGAAAACCCACAAAGTGGGAAAAAATACTTGTAAACTATGTATCTGACAAGGAACTAATATCCAGAATCTACAAGGAACTCAAACAAATAAGCAAGAAAAAAAAAAATAATCCCATCAAAAAGTGGGCTAAGGACATGAATAGATAATTCTCAAAAGAAGATATACAAATGGCCAACAAACATAAGAAAATAAATGTTCAAAATCACTAACTATCAGAGAAATGCAAATCAAAAACACAATGAGATACCACCTCACTCCTGCAAGAATGGCCATAATTTAAAAATAAAAAAAAAAGATGCTGGCATAAATATGGTGAAAAGGGAAAACTTTTATGCTGTTGGTGGGAATGTAAACTAGTACAACCACTATGGAAAACAATATGGAGATTTCTTAAAGAACAGAAAGTAGATCTACCATTTGATCCAGCAATCCCACTACTGGAGTATCCATCCAGAGAACAAGGAGTCATATGAAAAAAACACTTGCACACACATATTTATAGTAGCACAACTCACAGTTGCAAAATTATGAATCCAGCCTAAATGCCCATCAACCCACGAGTGGATAAAGAAAATGTGATAATATGTATATATATATACACATATATACACCACAGAATACTTCTCAGCTCTAAGAAAATGAAATAATTGCATTCACAGCAACCTGGATGGAGTTAGAGACCATTATTCTACATGAAGTAACTCAAGAATGGAAACTCAAACATTTTATATTCTCACTTATAAGTGGGAGCTAAGCTATGAGGATGCAAAAGGATAAGAATAATATATTGGACTCTGGGGACTCAAGGGGAAGGCTGGGAGGTGGGTGAAGAATAAAAGACTACACAATGGGTGCAGTGTACACTGCTTGGTGATGGGTACACCAAAATCTCAGAAATCACCACTAAAGAACATATGCATATAAACAAACACCACCTGTTCCCCAAAAACTATTGAAATAAAAAATACTCTAAATAATCTTTAAAAAGTATAATATATAATTAAATGTTTCATTATATGCATTAACAAAACTAGGCTGCTCTATTTATAGAGAAATTGAGTATCTTACTAACTTACTATTTTGATTTGAAGATAGATGTTGGCAAACAACGAATTATTATTGTTATTGTCATTATTGTATAAATAATATAATGGCTCTATCATATGCTGAATGATCACTAAAATGGAAATAAAGAGCCAAATAAAGAAAAAAGAAAAAAGAAAGAAAAAGAAATACTGGCCAGGAGTGGTGGGTCACACCTGTAATCCCAGCACTTTGGGAGGCCAAGGCAGGTGGGTCACCTGAGGTCAGAAGTTCAAGACCAGCCTGGCCAATATGACAAAACCCTGTCTCTATTAAAAATACAAAAATTAGCTGGGCAGGGTGGTGGGCACCTGTAATCCCAGCTACTCAGGAGGCTGAGGCAGGAGAATCGCTTGAACCCAGGAGGTGGAGGTTGCAGTGAGCCAAGATCACACCACTGCACTCCAGTCTGGGTGACAGAGTGAGACTTGGTCCCCCTGCTCCAAAAAAAAAAAAAAAAAATACAGAGACAGAGACTCAACTTCAGTAGAAAACAGAGAAATATAAAACAAAGCAATGAATACCAAATTGCACCCATCCAATTGAAAAACATTAGGAGGTCATATAATACTAAGTGTTGGATGTGATATGAAGATCTGAGAACCCTCAGATCCTGCAGATGCAAACCTACATTGTTAACTACTCAAGGAAATCAAGAATGAGCACCCCAAGGACCCAGAAACCCCACTCTTAGGTGTACACCCAATGTTCTCATACTAGTCCTCAGGAAGACACATCCAAAGATGTAGCCAGGAGCTGAGTGTACACACAGAGAGAGAAATGATGAATAGATATGGCTGAATTGTAAAGAAATTCAAACAATGCAGAAACATATCATAAATACTAAAAAAAAAGAAGATGAAGAATAACAAAAATTAGAGGTTTCGGAAATAAATGATACATTTAGAAAGTTACAAAATGCAATGGAAAATTTTAACAATACACTATACCAAAGAGAAAGAATTTCAGAGCTCAAAAAAGGCTTTTTAATCAGCCCAATTAGCAAAAAATAAATAAATAAATAAATAAATAAATAAATAAATAAATAAATAAAAGAACAAAGTCTCCAAGAAATGTGGGACTATGTACAATTGCCAAACCTAAGAATCACTGGTGTTCTGAAGAAGCAAAAACTTTGAAAAACTTACTTGAGGAAATAATTGAGGAAAACCTCCCTGACCTTGATAGAGATTTACACATCTAAACGCAAGAAGGTCTAAGAAATCCTGTGAAATTCATTGCCAAAAGGACACTACCAAGGCATATAATCCTCAGGCTATCTAAGGTTAATATGGAGAAAAGAATTCTAAGAGCAGTGAGACAAAAGCATCAGGCAACCTATAAAGGAAAACCTATCAAACCGCAGACTTCTCAGCAGGAACCTGACAAGTCAGAAGGGATTGGGGTCCTAGCTTTGGCTTCCTTAAACAAAATAACTGTTGACCAATAAATTTTAACCTGCAAGACTATGTTTTATAAATGGAGGAGAAATAAAGACTGTTCAAGCAAATGCTGAAGGCATTTGACACTACAAAACCAGCCCTACAAGAAATGAAATGCTAAAAGTTCTAACGAGTAAGAGCAAAGGTCGATATGCACCAGAAGAGAACCTCCTGAATGCATAAAATTCACAGGGCTTATGAAAGAATAACACAATGAAGAAAACAATGTAACTAAGTAACAATCAACATGATGACTCGAATAGTACCTCACATCTCAATATTAATGTTGAATATACATGATCTAAATGCTCCTCTTAAAAGATACAAATTGGTAGAATGGATTTTAAAAATCACAAATTGATCTCTACTAAAAATACAAAAGTTAGCTGGGCATGGGAGGCCGAGGTTGGAGAATCACTTGAACCCGGGAGGTGGAGGTTGCAGTGATCCGACATCGCACCACTGCACTCCAGCCTGGTGACAGAGTGAGACTCCACCTTAAAAGAAAAAAAAAAGAAATCATAAACTGATGCTGTCTTCAAGACACACACCTAACATGTAAGGATTTTTATAGACTCAAGGTAAAGGGGTGGAAAATGATATTTCATGCAAAAAACAACCAAAAGTGAGCAGTAATTCCTATTATTATATCAGATAAAGCACATTTTAAAGCAGCAACAGTAATAATAATAATAAAAGAATCAATCCAACAAGAAAATATTACAATCCTAAATATGTATGCACCTACCTCTGGAGCTCCCAGATTCATAAAACTATTACTACTAGACTTGAAGAAATCAGTAGACAGCAACACAATAACAGTGAGTGACTTTAAGACTCCATTGACAGCACTAGACAGATCATCATGGCAGAAATTCAACAAAGAAACACTGAATTTAAACTGTACTCTAGAACAAATGAACTACACAGATATCTACAGAACATTCTATCAATAACTGCAGAATATACCTTCTTCTCATCAGCTCACAGAATATTCTCCAAGACTGAGCATACAACAGGACACAAAATAGGTCTCAACAAATTTTTAAAAATCAAAATCATTTAAGGTATCTTCTCAAACCACAGTGGAATAAAACTAGAAATCAATTACCAAGGGAACCCTGAAAACTATACAAATACATGAAAATTGAACAATCTGCTCCTGAATAATTTTGGGGGTAATAAAATCAAGATGTAAATTTTAAAACTCTTTGAAATTAATGATAACAGTGATGCAACTTATCACAACTCCTGAAATAAAGCAGAAGCCATGCTAAGAAAAAAGTTTACAGCACTAAATGCCTACATCGAAATGTCTGAAATCTCACAAATAGACAAACTAACAACACATCTCAAGGAACTAGAGAAAGAAGAACAAACCAAACCCAAAGCTAGCAGAAGAAAAAAAAAGTGACAAAGATCAGAGCAGAAGTAAATGAAATTAAAACTAAAAAATAAAAAACACAATACCAAAGATCAATGAAACAGAAAACTGTTTTTTCAAAAGACAACACCAATAGACTATTAGGTACATTAACCCAGAAACAAAGAGAAAAGATTCAAATAAGCTTAATTGAAAATGAAAGTGAAGACTTACAACCAATAGCACAGAAGTATAAAAATCCATTTGAGATTACTATGAACACCTCTATGTACTCAAACTAGAATATCTAGAGAAAATCAATAGATTTCTGGAAACATACAACCCT
>NC_045445.1:78118092-78181571 GCF_002776525.5 Piliocolobus tephrosceles
AAAACAGCCATAGACTCTGGGTAAACAAATTGACATGAATGTGTTCCAATAAAACTTTATTCTGACTTTAAAAAAGTCAGTGGGCCATATTTTCCCCATAAGCATAATTTGCCAATCCTTGATATATACACTTGAACATGGTTTGTCTCTTTGGTTCTTGACCCTCCATGCTCCTTTGGGTATGAGCTATCCCTGTCATAAGCCCCCCACCCCAGACTATTTGATTAGTGATCAGGCTTAGAAGAGGAAGATTTAGGCAAAACTAATCATGTCAAAACATGAAAGTTATCAACTTCCCCCACCAAATCTGCTCTTCTCATAATAGACCCTATCATGGTGATTGGTAACATTGTTCATTCAGGCATTGAAGTTAGAAATCTGGTTGTTAGCTTTAACTTATCTCACTCTTTACCTGCCAACTGGTTGATAAATTCTGTTGATTTCCCCAAACACTATTACATCTTTCCCCTCCCTTTCTCCCCTCATAGCCTGGCTTAGGCCTAGGCTCTTACCATCTCTTGGTTAGACTACTGTAATATCTTCCAGCAAAAGCGCAGTCCCCCAAGTACGTTGTGCTGTTTGGCATACGTTTGCCCTACATATTTCCTTTTGCCTGGAATCCCCTCCTCCCTTAAATCCTACTCCCATCTCTTATCTTCTTGGTGAACTCCTAGTCATTATTCAAAACCCAACAGGGAATTTCCCTTTCACACTTAATGATTGCCTCCTCAAGGCTACTTGGTTTAAACAGTATACCCTCGACAATCCCAAGATACATGTTCCACGAGCCCCAAATTAATGAATATTGGAAAATTTAAGTATACATATCAGAACCTTAGGGCTCAAATAATTAACTGGGCTACTAAATATTGTAACTAAAATGAACTCTGCATTCCATTGCATCATGAATTTAGTAACATCAACCATAAAATCAGCTTCATCTGAAAAGAAACAATAAAGCTTTTATCACTTCTGGTAATTTACTGCATATATAACCATAAATAAAGAACAGAGAGCAACCTTGTAGAGACACTTGCTCCCACACAGTAGTCACACAGAATGTGAATCACACATGCATCTCACCAAAATCACAAATGTCTTCATGTAAAGGACTTTTGGAAAAAACAGTGAGGGTCAAATCCATAAATGCCAAGAGCCTGCTGTACTTCTATTATTGTACTTGTGTCAATAAACAACTACGGCCCCAATGAGAACATGAGCTTCTTGGGGTCAGGTCACTATTTTGTCATTCTTTTTGTACCAAAGTTGATCTAACAGGAAGAAACCACTCCAAAAACATTTGTTGAATTAAATCATCTTCTAGTTGATCTTTCTACTTCCAGGCCATCTTCCTTTCCAAAATCCTGCCAGTTATTTCACAAAAACATACTCCTGATGTCACTCCATTTTCCCCAAAACTTTGATGGCTCTTCATAATCTGCTTTACATGATTATGTCCCCAAGCCATGCTAGGACATATAAGAGCCTTCACACCACGGCCTCATATTCCCAGTCTCATTCTTAGCCTCTCTTCTTCACACACACTCTTCAAGCCACACTAGCTGCTCCTGGAACATTTTTGGATTTTCATTACTCTATGACTTTGTAAATGCTGTTTTCTCTGTCTAAAAGGTCCTCCTCCTCTCATCTGCCTGGAAAACCTGAATTTATTAATATAGCTCAGCTTAAATATCACTACCTTTGTAGCTTTCCATGACCCCTCTCAGAATCACTGTCTTCCTCATTTGTTTTTTTATACCAATGTGTTTGTTCTAAAAACATACTAAGCTGATTCTGCGGGGAGGGCAAACGGAAGGAGGGAGGGCCCTGTCAAAAGACTTACCCAAGCAGCGACTGCGGCACTACGTGTTAAGCATATTGTTCAAGCAGTAGTGGGAAGATGGAGCTGGATGGCCTTCATGTTATGAGATGCTATGGCTCGCATCTTCACACTGCGTGTGTGTGTGTGTGTGTGTGCGTGTGTGTAACTGTGTGGGGGGCAGCAGGAGGACAGAAAGAGAACGAAGGGGGAGAGAGAGACAGAGACAGAAACAAAGAGGGCGGACGCAGTGCAGTAAGAGCAGATGGGCGGACCCAAATTTCTTCTGCTTCACGATTTTGCGGAGGTCCAGCCCTGCATCCAGCCTTGAAACACGGGGTGGGGAGGAGGCGGAAAGGGGAGGGACTGCACTCCGTCTGAGCGTGCTAGCCCCGATTGCCTGACGGATCACCCTTCCGCTCCAACACTGCTAGTTCCTCAACGCCGTGACTCAAGCCTATTGTGCCAGGCGGGGCGCACTCAGCAGCGCAGCCCCACAGGTGGCGACGGCTCGGCGAGAGGGTTCCCGCCAGGCTAGGCAGTGGAGTGCCGCACAGCGCGCCTTCCCGCCTCGCAGCCGCCACCCTAGCGGTTCCGACCCGGCGCCAGCAGGCCTGCTTGGTCGATCTTCGAGCCAAAGATGCGGCGAGGCTGGAAGATGGCTCTGTCTGGGGGGCTGCGGTGCTGCCGCCGGGTACTGTCCTGGGTGCCAGTGCTCGTTATTGTCCTCGTCGTGCTCTGGTCCTACTATGCCTACGTCTTTGAACTCTGCCTGGGTAAGTGGGGCTGGGCACCTAAGGTGGGGAAATTATGCTCCAGTATAATCGTTTGCCCTACCTTCATTTTGGTGTCCCTTGTGTTCTCAAGCCCTCTCTCTGCGGTTTTCCTTTCTCTCCCTGGAGAGCTCCTTGTCCCCAGCCTCTGGCTTCCCACAATATTTCCTGCGCGCTCCCACCAGGGTCGCACCGTGTCTCCATCGTCTCCCACCTAGGGTTTCTTATTTCTTTGCCCTACCCACAATAATGTCCTGGCTTTTCCCACGAGGGCCCCCTTTTCTCATACAGGGCAACCACCTGCACCTATGCTCTCCTTCTGGGAGCCCCTACTCTACCAAGTTGAGGAAATAACATACCCCGTGTCTTCAAACTGTTTACTCACACTAGGAATCCCACCAATGCATCCAACTAGGAGCCCCACCATTTTCCCTCCTACTAGAATCCTACTAGGATTTCCTACTAGGGATTTCCTACTGAGAGTCCCAGAATATTTCCTCTACTCTCGTACTAGCTCTCCTTTTTCACACACTGGAATCTATCGTTTTCCCGTGATCCTCTCACACTGGCTGAAGTGCCACTTGTGACGCCACAGTGCACCGTATTCTACTCCATTAAGATCTTCCCTTTTCACACAGTGGTAAGCCCTCCATTCTCTTTCCCTGTGGGCTCCCCCCATTTAATAATTTTTCTTTAATGGGATTGGTATTCTATAATACATCCTCTCCTCTCACACTAGAGGCCCTGATTATATTATACTGGAGTTCCCTGCAGTCTCCTACCTTCTTGCTTTGAGGAGCATTCAACTCCTTCCCATTAGGAGCCCCACATTATTTTCTGACAGCTTATACTGGTGACTCTGCTATTGTCACATGATGATAGTGCCTTCTTCCGTGTCTTTTCCCAATAGAGTCACCTCTTTTACCCTCCCACAAGGGTTTCCATAATTTATCTCCTATTCCATCAAAGGGCCGCTACTTTTCTAACCATTATTCCTCGTTATCTTTTTTGGGAAACCCACTCCCCACCTCCCGCAGTGTTCTTTCACTTTTAGCCCCACATTCTGCCATCCTCTTCCTTTGGGGTTTCTTATTATTATTTCTTCTTACTTCTCATTGGATTGCATTTGTCCCATCTTCTCAAACTGGGGAAACTCCATTCTTTCTTACTGGGGTTTCTAATATTTTCTACTCCTCCCAATGGGCATATCATTTCTCATTCCCTCTCCTTAGACTACCCCTTTTTTAATTCTATGATCTTTTTTTTACCCTGTCCTGTCACACTAAGGAGCACTCTATACCCTCCTTATTTGCCGAATGGTTCTCACAGTAAAGCTTGTGCATTCAAACTCAGAATTCTACAATATTTCCCGACACAAACCCCAAGTCTCTCCCCTGTATTACTCCCACTTTCCACTTTAATTCCCCCCGTTGCCCATTCTTATTATTATTGGCCTTGCAATGCTCTCATCAACTCACAATGGCATTTTCATATTATATCCTGTCTTGTTACAATAGGGTCCCTGCTTTTCTCACAGTAAAATCACCCCTTGTCCCTGTCTTCTCACGTTGAAGAATCCCTGTCTCCTCTCAAAAGAGATTCCACTAATACTTGTCACTCTTATCACTTTGACACTATAATTCCATCGCCAGCACCCTTAAACTTGTGGCCTACAATGTTCCCTATTCATCTACTTTGGGGCTCCAATATGTTTATACTCCTCTCACAGTAGGACTCCTGTCCCATTGGACATCCCCTCACTCCCAAGTCCTTCTGAGACTTCTATATTTTTTCATACCAAACTCTTCTCACCTTAAAAATGATGGTAAGGATGCTGCTTTTTTGAACTCTGGGACCTGACTCCATTTGTAATTTTCTTCTATTACATATTTACAAAGCAATAGTCTACCCCAGGTAGACTGGGACAATCTAGGGAGGCAGGAGATGATCCTCTTTTCCAATACAGAACTTTCTATATTCTAATTATATAACTTTCTATATTCTAATTCTGATTGCCTCTCTGAATCACAATTTGAATTTTTCTTACCTCTTTCTTAGAGATATTATGGAAAATGCAGAAAGAGCTCCTAAAAATAAATTTCATTAGTTGCCTTCATAGATACAAGTTAGCCTAGTTTTCTTTTGTATCTCAATCCAGTATTGGGATGCATTAAGTAGACTATGCAATGACTGGGAAGCTTTTCTATTCTCAGACCTTACTACTTTGGCTTTTTGAATGATTGATTGAAGGGTCAAGAGTTCAGCACCCTTATTATGGTATGGACAATGCTCCTAGGATCAATGCCATATTGTAAGCAACTTATTTTGGAGATTTTCAGTATTGACTCATATGAGCTTCACCAAGATATATTTTAAAAATTCATGATGATAATGACTATGACTTCTATAGTGCGTACTCTGTGCCAGAAAATGTTCTAAGTTCTGTAGATAGATTAACTATATATTAATTCATTTAATCATCACAATAACTATATGAGGCAGGTACCATTACTGTTTCCATTGTACAGATGTGTAAACTGAGGCACAGATGAGCAAACCAAGGTAAAGACCAAGTTACTGCAAATAATTGGCCTTCTACAAATTCTTCTTTAGTCATGTAATATTAACAGCTGAAAGGCAGTGTAGGACTTATTTGGTTTGTTTTAGTTAACATACTTGTACCACACTGCTACATGCCAAGTACTATTTCTAGGTGACTACACACACAGACACGTAATCTTTGTAACAACTTTCCAATGTATATACTATCATTACTTGTTTGTAAACTGGGGAACAGACAGAAAAAATAGCTTACCTAAGGTCACAGAGCTAGTAAATGGCCAAACTTAAAACCCAGGCAATATGTTGCCACAGTCTCCTCTAAACTAATACAGAGGTAAAAACTTGTGACATACAAGCCAGATGTAGCCTTCAGATATATTTTGCCTGGCCTGCACAGTGTTTTCTTAACATTTTGCATCAGTTCCCATTATTTAAAAGTCAGGAGAATAAGGCAGCTTTGACTTTCAACTCTGGCTGAACCAGTCCACCCTGCCATCATCAATTTAACAATCTTGTAACAAATTAGCAACCTGGGTTTCAGAAAGGTTAAATCAAATTTTCCTAAGGCCACACATTTAGTAATAGTGGAGAGTTGGAAATCCAGGCTGCCTGATACCTAGGCCATACCTTTTCCAATACAAACAAATTAACAAGTATGCATTTCAGTAAGACTCAAAAAGTAACATTAAGGACCTAACTTCTTTCCAGGGATAAAACCTGATGTCTTTCTCCCTAACGTTATGTTAGAGCTGAAACCAAAAGTGATATTTTTGTCCTATAATTCTTAGAGTTTGAATTCTGCCATTTACTAGCCAGGAGACCTGGGGCAAGTACCTTCACTCTCTCAACCTCAGTTGTCTCACGTGTACCTTGCTTCTACAGTTGTTCATCCATATGACAAATGGTTGCTTAGCACTCAATATATGCCAGTTATTACTGCTGTGAGGCTTAAATAACATGGTGCCTGAAAAGCATGCATCACAGTTCACAACACGTTATAAGAGCTCATTAGATAGTAACTTGTGATTACTAAAGATATAAAGGATTCTTCCTGACCCAGGAAAATAAGAAGCTTAGCTTTTTAGAGAGGAAGGAAAGTAACAGTATCCATTTTATTGGGGTGAAATGTATATAACATAGAATTAACCATTTTTAAGTGTTCACCTCAGTGCCACTTAGCACTCACAATGTTGTGCAGCCATCACCTCTATGTAGTTCCAAATGTTTTTGTTATCCCATAAAGAAACCTCCTAGGCATTAAGCGGTCACTCCCTGTTCCCTCTTCCCCCAAGTCCTAGCCAATTATTAATCTGCATTCTGTCTCTATGGATTTACCTATTATGGATAGTCCATATAAATAGAATCATAAAAGATGTGTTCTTTTGTGTCTGACTTCTTCCAATTAACAAAATGTTTTGAAATTGATCCACATTGTATTATGTGACAGTAATGTATCCCTTTTAATGGCTGAATAATAGTCTATTGTGTGTATATATATACCAGTTTGTTATCCATTCATTCATTAATGGACATTTGGGCTATTTCCACCTTTTTGTCTCTTCTGAATAGTGCTGTTACAAACATTCATGTACAAGTATTTGTTTGAATATCTATCTTCCGTTCTTTTGAGTGTATATACCAGGGAGATGGATGGGGATAATTGAACTGTATGGTAATTCTATGTTTAACTTTCTGAGGAACCTCCAAACAGTCTTCCACAGTGGCTGCACCATTTTACATTCCCATCACAGAATGATAGCACAGAAGGGTTCCAATTTGTCCACATTCTCACCAAGACTTGTTATTTTCAGTTTTATTTTTATTATAGTCATCTTACTGGGTGTGAAGGGGTATCTCATTGTAGATTTGATTTGTATTTCTGTAATGACTAAAAGTATTGAGAATCTTTTCATGTACTTGTTTGCCATCCATATATCTTCTTTGGGAAAATGTCTATTCAAGCCAATGTCCATTTTTTAATTGGGATTTTTAAATTGAGTTGTCTTTTTGTTGTGGAATTTTAATATTTTTCGCATGTTCTGAATACTTGATCCTTATCGGATAAATTATTTGCAAACATTTTCTCCCATAACTGATAGTATCATTTTATACACAAAGATTTTAATTCTAATAAAATTCAATTTATCTATTTTTTTCTTTCATTACCTATGCTTTTGATGTCATATTTAAGAATCCATTACCAAATGCAAGACCATAAAGATTTACCCCTGTGGGTTATTTTTTGTTTGTTTGTTTTCGTTTTTTTTTTTCTTTTTTTTTTCCTTTTTATACGGGACCTCACTATGTTGCCCGGGCTGATCTCAAACTCCTGGGCTCAAGCGATCCTCCCACCTTAGCCTTTCAAATAGCTGGGACTATACGCATGTGCCCTGTGTTTTCTTATAAGAATTTTATGGGACTAGAAGTACCATATGACCCAGCCATCCCATTACTGGGTATATACCCAAAGGATTATAAATCATGCTGCTATAAAGACACATGCACACGTATGTTCATTGTGGCACTATTCACAATAGCAAAGACTTGGAATCAACCCAAATGTCCATCAGTGACAGACTGGATTAAGAAAATGTGGCACATATACACCATGGAATACTATGCAGCCATAAAAAAGAATGAGTTTTTGTCCTTTGTAGGGACATGGATGCAGCTGGAAACCATCATTCTCAGCAAACTATCGCAAGAACAGAAAACCACATACCGTATGTTCTCACTCATAGGTGGGAACTGAACAATGAGATAACTTGGATTCGGGAAGGGGAACATCACACACCAGGGCCTATCATGGCAGGGGGAAGGGGGAGGGATTGCACTGGGAGTTATACCTGATGTAAATGACGAGTTGATGGGTGCTGATGAGTTGATGGGTGCAGCACACCAACATGGCACAAGTATGCATATGTAACAAACCTGCACGTTATGCACATGTGCCCTAGAACTTAAAGTATAATAATAAGAAAAAAAGAAAAAAAAGAAAAACTTAGATGTCATTAGGTAAAATACACTTACAGTTTTAAATAGCACGATGTGTCACATACTAATACCCTATAGAACTGGAACCTTCATTATGAATAATATTTATAATAAATATAGAAATGATATCACAAGATTTTTCTCTCCAAAATAGGTGAATGTGGTGTGTGTGCATGTGTGTGTGTATACCTACTATAAGTTATAACAAGTTCATTCAGGTTTTATAAAGAAAGCAATAATGTGCATAAAAAAAAGAATTGTATGCTTTTAGCTCTCACTTTTAGGTATTTTAGCCATTCTGAGTTAATTTTTTGTATCTGGTGTACGATAGGAGTCCAGCTTTTTGTTGTTGTTGTTGAATGTGGATAACTAGTTATCCTAGCACTGCTTGTAGAAGAGGCTATTCTTTCTTCCACTGGATATGATCATAAAAAATCAATTGACTGTAGATTTATGTGTCTAATTCTGGACTCTCAATTCTGTTTCATTGATTTATTTGTCTGTCCTTCTGCCATCACCATATACTGTACCTTTGTAATAAATTTTGAAATCAAGAAGTGAGTTCTCCAGTTTTTTTTTTTTTTTTTAATTACTTTTTAGCTGGGTGTGGTGGCTCAAGGCTGTAATCCCATAATTTTGGGAGGCCAAGGCAGGAGGATTACTTGAGCCCAGAAGTTTGAGACCAGCCTGGCCAACATAGTGACACTCCATCTCTACAAAAAGTAAAAAATGTAGCCGAGCATGGTGCCACGTGCCTGTGGTCCCATCTCCTCAAGAGGCTGAGGTGGGACGATTGCTTGAGCCCAGGAAGTCAAGGCTACAGTGAGCTGTAGTTGTGCCACTGCACTCCAGCCTCAGTGACCAAGCAAGACTCTATCTCAAAAAATAAAATTGTTTTTTCTATTGAGGCTCCCTTGCAATTTTGTGTGAATTTTCGGTTCAGCTTTTCCACTTAGGCAAGAATAGAAGTTGTTTTTTATTTTTATATAGGAATTGCACTGAATCTGTATATTGTTTTGGAGAGAATTGCCACCTTAACAATATCAAGTCTTCCAATCTATAAACATGGGATGCTTTTCCATTTATTTCAGTCTTTAATTACTTTTCAGTAGTGTTTTATGATTTTGAGTGTATTCATCTTGAGACTCCTTTCTAAAATTTATTCTTAAATTTTTATTTCTTTTTTATGTTATTATAAATGGAATCGTTTTCTTAATTTCATCTTCTGATTGTTCATTGCTAGTGTTTAGAAATAAAACTGATTCGATGTGTTGATCTTGTGTTTTGCAACTTTGCTGAATTTGTTCATTAGCACTAAGATTTTTTTGTGAATTCTTTAGAAGTATCTATACATAAGATTATGTAAACTACCAATAAAGATAATTTCATTTCTTCTTTCCATCTTGAATGCCTCGTATTTATTTTTCTTGCCTAACTGCACTGGTTTGAACTTCCAGTTCAATGTTGAGTAGAAGTGGTAAAATAGGAATCCTGGTCTTCTTCCTGATCTTAGGAGGGAAATATTCAGTCTTTCACCATTGAGTATACTGTTAGCTATCGGTATTCCATAAATGCCTTTTATCAAGTTGAGGAAGTTCACTTCTATTACTAATTTCTTGAGCATTTTTTTAATTCCACTATGCAGAACATTGTCAAATGCTTTTCCAGCATCGATTGAGATAATCATATGGGTTTTTTCCCTCATTCTGTTAATATAACATGTCACATGATTGATTTTTGTATGGTGAACTGCCCTTACATTTCTTGAATAAATCCCACTTGATAGTGATATATAATCCTGTAACATGTTGCCAAATTCCATTTCCTAGTATTTGCTTAGGACTTTTGCATTTATATTTATAAGCAATATTTGTATTTTCTTTTCTTTACTTTTGATGTATTTATCCAGCTTGGCTATCAAAATAATGCTGGCCTCATAAAATGAGTTAGAAAGTGTTACCTTCTCTTAAATGTTTTGTAAGAGTTTGAGAAGGAGTAATGGTAATTTTTTTTTTAATGTTTTATAGAGCTTACCAGTGAAGCTACCCGGTTTTGGCTTTTCTTTTTGGGAGGTTTTTTTTTTTTTTTTTTTTTTTTTTTATGATTTTATTTTTTTTCTTTTTTAAGGGTTTTTTTTTTTTTTTTTTTTTTTTTAACTGATTCAATCTTTTTACTTATTAAAGGTCTGTTCCAATTTATGTTTCAATTTATGTTACTTTCTTGGTTACTATTATGATAAGAACACAATATAATAGCTACCTTTTTTTTTTTTCTCTGAGATGGAGTCTCCCTCTGTTGCCCAGACTGGAGTGCAGTGGCGTCATCTTGGCTCACTGCAACCTCTGCCTCTGGAGTTCAAGTGATTATCCTGCCTCAGCCTCCTGAATAGCTGGGACTACAGACGCGTGCCACTATGCCCTGCTATTTTTTTTTTTTTTTTTTTTTTTTTTTTGTATTTTTAGTAGAGATGGGGTTTCACCGTGTCAGCCAGGATAGTCTCCATCTCCTGACATTGTGATCTGCCCACTTCGGCCCCCCAAAGTGCTGGGATTACAGGCATAAGCCATCGTGCCTGGCCTAATGTTTGGTAGAATTTACCAGTGAAACTACCCGATTTTGGCTTTTCTTTGCTGGGAGGTTTTTTATTACGGATTCAATCTTTTTACTTGTTAAAGGTCTGTTCCAATTTATCTTTCATTTTATTTTACTTTCTTGAATATTATTATGATAAGAACACAATATAATATCTACCTTAATGAAATTTTAAGTGTACGTTATTGTTAACTATAGATATAATGTTATACAGCAGACTGTTAGAGTTTGACCATCTTGCTTAACTGAAACTTTATGCCCATTGATTAGTAATGCCTCATTGCCCTCTCCCCCAAGCCTTTGGCAACTTCTTGAGTCAGTTTGGATACTTTGTATATTTTAAGAAATTTGTCCATATCATCCAGGTTATCTAATTTTTGGCAGACAATTGTTCCTAGTATTCTATTATATTCCTTTCTATTTTAACAATTGTTCCTAGTATTCTATTATATTTCTATTCCAGCAAGTTCTGCCGTAATGTCTCTACTTTAATTTCTGGTTTTGGTAATTTCAGTCCTCTCTCTCTCTCTCTCTCTCTCTTTTTCTTTTTTTTGTTTAGTCTAGTTAAAGATGTGTCAATTTTGTCGAACTTTTAAAACTTCTCCAACTCTTGGTTTCATTGATTCTATTGTTTTTGTATTTACCATGTTCAGTTTTCTCCATTATAATCATTATCATTATCCTTTATTTTGCTAGTTTTGAATTTAGTTCTTCTGTTTTAGTTCATTAAGGTACAAAGTTAGGTCATTAATTTGGGATTATTGTTCTTTTTAAATGTAGGCATTTACAGCCATAAATATCACTCTTTCACTACATTCTATAAGACTTGGTGTGTTGTGTTTTTGTTTTCATTTATCTCAAAGTATTTTCTAATTAATTTCACTTATAATTTATTCTTTGACCCATTGATCATGTAAGAGTGTATTGCTTTGTTCTCACTAAAGTAGGGGAAGGTGAATGAAGAGAGGTTAATTAATCAGTACAAAAATACAGTTGGATAGAAGAAATAAGACCTAGTGTTTGACAGATCAGTAGAATGATTCCAGTATAGCGTAATCTATCATATATTTCAAAATAGCCGATAAAGAATAATTTCAATGTTTCCCGCATGAAGTAAGATAGATGTTAAAATGATGAATATCCTCATTACCCTAATTTGAGTATTACATATTTTATGAATGTATCAAAATATTACAGGTACACTGAGAATATGTACATCTATAATATGCCAGTTAAAAAGTATATATTGCTTAATTTTCCTATACATTTGAATTTTATAGTTTTCATTGTGCTACTGATTTCTAGTTTCATTCTACTGTGGTCAGAAAAATACTTTGTATGATTCCATTATTTTATATTTATCAAAACTAGTTTTATGGCCTAGCATATGATCTATACTAGATAATGTTCCGTGTGTACTTGAGAAGAATGTGTATTCTGCTGTTGTTGGGTTAAGTGTTCCACATATGTCTGTTAGGTCTAATTGGTTTATAGTATTGCTTGAGTCCTCTCTTCATATTGATCTGTGTCTAGTTTTCCTATCCATAGTTGAGAGTGGGTATTGAAGTCTCCAACTATTAATGTAATACTGTCTACATCTCCCTTCAATTCTGTCAATGTTTACTTCCTATATTTTGGGGTTCTGTTGTTAAGTTTATATATGTTTATAATTGTTACATCTTCCTGATAGATTAACCCCTTTATCAATACATAATATTCTTTATTTCCTTTTTATTATCAATTTTTGTCTTAAAGTCTATTTTGTGTAAAAGTGGAGTAGCAACCCTAGCTCTCTTTTAGTTATTATTTGCATGGATGTATTTTTCTATCCATTCACTTTCAATCTATATATGTGTTTGGACCTAAGGTGATTCCATGGTAAATAGCATATAGTTTGGTCATTTTTTAAATCCATTCTGACAATTTCTCCCTTTTCCTGGAGAATTTAGCCTATTTACATTTAAAGTAATTAATGATAAAAGACTTCTGCCATGTTGGCAATTTTTTTTTTCTGTATGTCTTATACCTTATTTTATGTTTCTGTTCCTTCCTTACTGCCTTAAAATTTTTAATAGACTTTATATAGAGAGCAATTTTAAGTTCACATCAACATTGAGCAGAAAGTAGAGTTTCCATAGAAATTTCCCCACCTCCTCTAACACCCCCCCCCAACAGCCTCCCTGACTATCTATATTCTACATCAGAATGGTACACTTGTTATAATCTAGGAACCTCCATTGACACATCATTTTCACCCCAAATCCATAGTTTACATTAACATTCACTTTCGGTGTTCTACATTCTACAGGTTTTGACAAACATATAATTATATATATCTACCATTATGGTATCATATAAAGTATTTTCATTACCTAAAAATCCTCCATGCTCTACCCATTCATTTCTTCCTTTCACCTAACTCCTGGAAACCATTGACATTTTTACTATCTCCATAGTTTTCCCTTGTCCAGAATGTCATATATTTGGAAGCATATGGTATGTAGCCTTTGCAAATTGGCTTCTTTTTACTTCATAATATGCATTTAAGATTCTTCCATGTCTTTTCATGGCTTGATAGCTCATTTCTTTTTAGTGCTAAATAATATTCCATTATATGGATATATCATAGGTTATTTCTCCATTCACCTACTGAAGGACATCTTGGTTGTATCCAAGTTTTGGAAATTATGAATAAAGCTGCTTTAAACATCTCTGTGTAGGTTTCTGTGTGAACATAAGTTTTCAGCTCGTTTGACTAAATACCAAGGAGTGTGATTGCTGAATTGTAGGGTAAGGGTATGTTTAGTTTTGTAAGAAACCACTAAACTATCTTCCAAAGTAGCTGAACCATTTTACATTTCTGCCAACAATGAATGAGAGTTCCTGTTGCTCTACATCCATGCCAGCATTTGGTGTGATTAGCATTCTGGAGTTTCACCATACTAATAGGTGTGTGGTGGTATCTGATTGTTGTTTTACTGCCTTATATTTTAATTAATTTTTTATAGTGTACCCATTTTGATTTTCTCTCGTTTCTTTTTCAGTATATTTTTTAGTCTTTTCCTAGTAGTTACCCTAGGTATTACAATTAACACATTAACTTTTTAATAATGAAGTCTGAATTAATACCAACTTAGGTTTCTTTTAACTTTTATTTTAGGTTTTGTGATACATACGTAGGTTTATTATATAGGTAGACTCGTGTCATGGGGGTTGTTATACGGATTATTTTGTCACCCAGGTATTATGCCTAGTACCCAATAATTATTTTCTCTGCTCCTCTCCCTCTTCCTACCCTTCACCTTCAAATAGACCCCAGTGTCTGTTGTTCCCTTCTTTGTGTTGAAGAGTTCTCGTCATTTATAAGTGAGAACATGTGATATTTGGTTTTCTGTTCCTACATTAGTTTGCTAGGATAATGGCCTCCAGCTCCATCTATGTTCCCACAAAAGACAGAATCCCATTCTTTTCTATGGCTGCATAATATTCCATAGTGTATATGTACCACATTTTCTTTAATGCCTCAGCCACTGGTGGGCATTTAGGTTGATTCCATGTCCTTGCTATTCTGAATACCGCTGCAGTGAACATTTGCCTGCATGTGTCTTTATGGTAAAATGATTTATATGCCTTTGGGTGGCCCAGTAATGGGATTGCTGGGTCAAATGGTATTTCTGTTTTTATGCCTTTGTGGAATCACCACACTGTCTTCCACAATTGTTGAACTAATTTACACTCCTACCAGCAGTGTACAAGTGTACCCTTTTCTCCACAACCTCATAGGCATCTGTTATTTTTTAACTTTCTAATAGCCATTCTGAGATAGTATCTTATTACGGTTTTGATTTGCATTTCTATAATGATCAGGGATATAGAGCTTTTATTCATATGCATGTTGGCCGCATGTATGGCTTCTTTTGAAAAGTGTTCATGTCCTTTGCCCACATTTTAATGGGGTTGTTTGATGTTGTCTTATAAATTTGTTTAAGTTCCTTATAGCTGCTGGATATTAGACTGTTTTCAGGAGCATAGTTTGCAAAATTTTTCTTCCATTCTGTAGGTTGTCTCCCATTGTGTAGGTTGATAGTTTCTTTTGCTTTACAGAAGCTCTTAAGTTTAATTAGATCCCATTCGTCAATTTTTGCTTTTGTTGTGATTGTTTTTGGCATCTTTGTCATGAACTCTTTCTCCTGTTCGTTTGTGCAGGATGGTATTGCCTATGTTGTGTTCCATGGTTTTTATAGTTTTGGGTTTTACATTTAAGTCTTTAATCAATCTCGAGTTGATTTTTGTATATGGTATAATGAAGGGGTCCAGTTTCAATCTTCTGCATATGGCTAGTCAGTTATCCCAGCAACATTTATTGACTAGGGAGTCCTTTCCCCATGGCTTGCTTTTGTCAGCTTTGTCAAAGATCAGATGGGCATAGGTGTGCAGCCTTATTTCTGGGTTCTCTATTCTGTTCCTTTGGTTTATATGTCTGTTTTTGTACCAGTACCATGCTTTTTTGGTTACTGTAGCCTTATAGTATAGTTTGAAGTCAGGTAACATGATGCATCCAGCTTTGCCCTTTTTGCTTAGGATTGTCCTGGCTATTCAGGCTCTTTTTTGCTTCCATATGAAATTTAAAATAGTTTTTGTTTTGTAGTTCTTTAAAGAATGTCATTGATAGTTTGACAGGAATAGCATTGAATTTCTAAGTTGCTTTGGGAAATGTGGCCATTTTAATGATATTGATTCTTCCTGTCCATGAGTATGGGATGATTTTCCATTTGTTTGTGTGATCTCTGATTTATCTGAGCAGTGTTTTGTAATTCTCTTTGTAGAGATCTTTTACTTCCTTGTTTAGCTGTATTCTTAGGTATTTTATTGTTTATGTGGCAATTGTGAAGGGAATTACTTTCCTGATTTGGCTTTTGGCTTGTCTATTATTGAATACCAACTTTTTTAAAATTATACTTTAACTTTTAGGGTACATGTGCACAACGTGCAGTTTTGTTACATATGTATACATGTGCCATGTCGGTGTGCTGCACCCATTAACTCTTCATTTACATTAGGTATTTCTCCTAATGCTATCCCTCCCCCTCCCCCTCCCCCCACCCCATGACTGGCCCCGGTGTGTGATGTTCCCCACCCTGTGTCCAAGTGTCCTCATTGTTCAATTCCCACCAATGAGTGAGAACATGCAGTGTTAGGTTTTCTGTCCTTGTGATAGTTTGCTCAGATTGATGGTTTCCAGCTTCATTCATGTCCCTACAAACGACATGAACGCATCCTTTTTTTATGGTTGAATAGTATTCCATGGTGTATATGTGCCACATTTTCTTAATGCAGTCTGTTGTTGATGGACATTTGGGTTGGTTCCAAGTTTTTGCTATTGTGAATAGTGCCATGATAAACATACATGTGCATGTGTCTTTATATTAACATGATTTATAATCCTTTGGGTATATACCCAGTAATGGGATGGCTGGATCAAATGGTGTTTCTGGTTCTAGATCCTTGAGGAATCACCACACTATCTTCCATAATGGTTGAGCTAGTTTGCACTCCCACCAACAGTGTAAAAGCGTTCCTATTTCTCCACATCCTTTCAGCACGTTTTTTCCTGACTTTTTAATGATCGCCATTCTAACTGGTGTGAGATGGTATCTCATTGTGGTTTTGATTTGCATTTCTCTGATGGCCAGTGATGATGAGAATGTTTTCATGTGTCTGTTGGTTGCATAAATGTCTTCTTTTGAGAAGTGTCTGTTCATATCCTTTGCCCACTTTTTGATGGGGTTGTTTGATTTTTTCCTGTAAATGTGTTTAAGTTATTTGTAGATTCTGGATATTAGCCCTTTGTCAGATTGGTAGATTGAAAACATTTTCTCCCATTCTGTAGGTTGCCTGTTCACTCTGATGGTAGTTTCTTTTGCTGTGCAGAAACTCTTTGGTTTAATTAGATCCCATGTGTCTGTTTTGGCTTTTGTTGCCATTGCTTTTGGTGTTTTAGTCATGAACTCCTTGCCCATGTCTATGTCCTGAATGGTATTGCCTAGGTTTTCTTCTAGGGTTTTTATGGTTTTAGGTCTAACGTTTAAGTCTTTAATCCATCTTGAATTAATTTTTGTACAAGGTGTAAGGAAAGGATCCAGTTTCAACTTTCTACATATGGCTAGCAAGTTTTCCCAGCACCATTTATTAAATAGGGAATCCTTTCCCCATTTCTTGTTTTTATTAGGTTTGTCAAAGATCAGATGGTTATAGATATGTGGCCTCTGAGGCCTATGAGGCCTCTGTTCTGTTCCATTGGTCTATGTCTCTGTTTTCGTAACAGTACCATGCTGTTTTGGTTACTGTAGCCTTGCAATATAGTTTGAAGTCAGGTAGCATGATGCCTCCAGCTTTGTTCTTATGGCTTAGGATTGTCTTGGCAATGTGGACTTTTTTTTTGGTTCCATATGAACTTTAAAGAAGTTTTTTTCCAATTATGCGAAGAAAGTCATTGGTAGCTTGATGGGGATGGCATTGAATATATAAATTACCTTGGTCAGTATAGCCATTTTCACAATATTGATTCTTCCTATCCATGAGCATGGTATGTTCTTCCATTGTTTTGTGTCCTCTTTTATTTTGTTGAGCAATGGTTTGTAATTCTCCTTGAAGAGGTCCTTCACATCCCTTGTAATTTGGATTCCTAGGTATTTTATTCTCTTTGAAGCAATTGTGAATGGGAGTTCACTCATGATTTGGCTCTCTGTCTATTATTGGTGTATAGGAATGCCTGTGATTTTTGCACATTAATTTTGTATCCTGAGACTTTGCTGAAGTTGCTTATCAGCTTAAGGAGATTTTGGGCTGAGACAGTGGGGTTTTCGAAATATACAATCATGTCATCTGCAAACAGGGACGATTTGACTTCTTATTTTCCTAATTGAATACACTTTATTTCTGTCCCCTGCCTGATTGCCCTGGCCAGAACTTCCAACACTATGTTGGATAGGAGTGGTGAGAGAGGGCATCCCTGTCTTGTGCCAGTTTTCAAAGGGAATGCTTCCAGTTTATGCCCCTTCAGTATGATATTGGCTGTGGGTTTGTCATAAATAGCTCTTATTATTTTGAGATTCTTTCCATCAATACCGAATTTATTGAGAGTTTTTAGCATGAAGGGCTGCTGAATTTTGTCAAAGGCCTTTTCTGCATCTATTGAGATAATCATGTGGTTTTTGTCTTTGGTTCTGTTTATATGCTGGATTACATTTATTGTTTTGCATTTTTGCATTTGTTGAACCATCCTTGCATCCCAGGGATGAAGCCAAGTCGATCTTGGTGGATAAGCTTTTTGATGTGCTGCTGGATTTGGTTTGCCAGTATTTTATTGAGGATTTTTGTATCACTGTTCATCAGGGATATTACTCTAAAATTCTCTTTTTTTGTTGTGTCTCTGCCAGGCTTTGGTATCAGGATGATGCTGGCCTCATAAAATGAGTTAGGGAGGATTCCCTCTTTTTCTATTGATTGGAATCGTTTCAGAAGGAATGGTACCAGCTCCTCTTTGTACCTTTGGTAGAATTCGGCTGTGAATCCATCTGGTCCTGGACTTTTTTTAGTTGGTAGGCTATTGATTATTGCCTCAGTTTCAGAGCCTGTTATTGGTCTATTCATGGATTCAACTTCTTCCTGGTTTAGTCTTGGGAGGGTGTATGTGTCCAGTAATTTATCCATTTCTTCTAGATTTTCTAGTTTATTTGCATAGAAGTGTTTATAGTATTCTCTGATGGTAGTTTGTATTTCTGTTGGATCAGTGGTGATTTCCCCTTTATCATTTTTTCATTGTGTCTATTTGATTCTTCTCTCTTTTCTTATTTGTTAGTGTTGCTGTTGCCTTGCCGTTCGATCTCGGACTGCTGTGCCAGCAGTGAGCAAGGCTCCATGGGCGTGGGACCCACTGAGCCAGGCACGGGATATAATCTCCTGGTGTTCCATTTGTTAAGACCATTGGAAAAGTGCAGTATTACGGTGGGAGTGTCCCGATTTTCCAGATACCATCTGTCATGGCTTCCTTTGGCTAGGAAAGGGAATTCCCCGACCCCTTGTGCTTCCTGGGTGAGGCAATGCCCTGCCCTGCTTTGGCTCACATTCCGTGGGCCGCACCCACTGTCCAACCAGTCCCAATGAGATGAACCCAGTACCTCAGTTGGAAATGCGGAAGTCACCCATCTTCTGCGTTGCTCACGCTGGGATCTGTAGACTAGAGCTGTTCCTATTTCACAATCTTGGAACAATCCTGTTGAATATCATAATAGTATACAAAACTCATCCCTTTACAGCTCTATTGCCCCCTTTATGCTGTTATTATCACAAATTACATCTTTATACACTGTATACTCCTTAACGTAGATTGATCATTGTTGTTTTATACATTTTTTCTTTTAAATTGGATAGTAAAAAGAGTTTTTTAAAAAAACCTAAAACACATTATTACTTGCTTTTGTAGCTACCTATGTAGTTACCTTTGCCAATGTTCCTATTTTTTTGTATAGCTTGGGTTATAATGAGTGCCCTTTCAGTTTTTCTAGAGAATACCCTTTGGTATTTCTTGAAGGGCAGTTCTACTAGTGATCAGCTCCCTCAGTTTTTGTTTATCTGGTGATGTCTTGTTTTTGCTTTCATTCTTTGGAGTATAGTGTTGCTGGACATAGAATTCTGGATATATGTTGACAGATGTTTTTCTTTTTCTTTCAGCAATTTAAATATGACATTTCACTGCCTTCTAGCCTCTGTGGGTTCTTAAGAGAAATCAGCTGTTCGTCTTATTGTTTTTTGTATGTAAAAAGTCACTTTCCCTGCTTTCAAGGTTTTCTCTTTGTTTTTTGGCAATTTGACTATAATATGTCTGATTGTGGATATCTTTTAGTTTATTCTATGTGGAGTTCATTGCACTTCTTGGATGTTTAGATTCATATTTTTTACCAAATGTATGAAGTTTTTTAGCCATCATTTTTTCAAATACTCTTTCTGTTTTTCCTCTTTTTCCTCTCACTTTGAAAGCCCCGTTATGTGTATATTAGTATGTTAGGATATAGGCTGTATATTAGAGTGTAGGCTCTATTATTGTGTATAGTAGATTGTAGGCAGCTGTCCTCACAGCCTCTGCTGATCTGGGATGTGGAGGATGGTAGGCAGCCAAATTAAAATGTCACAGTATCCTCTTACTACAAAGCATCCGTTCTTTTCTTCACCAAGTCTTCCACTCTGGTTATTGTAACAATTTTACTAGATTCCAGAGTTCTGCAAAAGTTTATTCTGACAGTTTTTGCCAGCTCATTAGTTCCTTTTGAGGAGGGACATAAGTCTGGAGTACTCTCAGTTTTGGTGCCCAATAGTATCCATTCTGAGATTTAAAAATGAAATATCTATGATAAAATTCTACTCGAAAGGTAGAAATTCTTCAAAGAGAGAAGAAATAGAAACTGATTAGGCAGAAAAAAAAACAAACAGAAGACACCATTTTCTAGAAACCAAGTTTCTATAGAAGTAAAAGTATCCATTCAAGCCTATAGGAATCATGGTTTTATCACATCTAAAATAGTTTTATGTCATTCATATGACAAACAGTTAAATGTATCACACCTGACTAGTAACTTGTTGTAACAAACTCCTAATGTAACTCCAATGGTTTTAAAACCTAACTCAGGTTTTAAACCTGCTGAGGTTTTCAAATACAAATTTCTGCACTTCCACCCAAAGACTTGCTATGCTATGTGAAGAGAGCCCTGGAATCTATATTTTTATTATGCTTCCTAAGTAAGTATTACAATCATCCAGGTTTGAGAAGGACTGCCTTAAAAGTGAATGAGTGGCTGGTGTGAGTAACTTTTTCAAAGCAGTAAATAAAGACTGACCGATTAGCTTACTTACAACAGAAAACACTCAGAAATGTGTCTCAGTTCCCTATTTCAAATTCTTCCCTCTCCTAACGTAGACTCTAAGAAACATCTAAGAGAAAAAGTGGGGGGAATCAAAGTTATTCATTTTGACACTGAATAAATTATTTTAAAACCATCATATATAACTCTGGGAACCGTAACATTTTTAAAAAATCAGACTTGTTTTGTCCTAAACTTATTGTAAAATTTTTATAGAAAAATGATAATACATTGCTTACAATAATTAAGTACTTATGTGCAAAGCACCCAAGTGCTTTACACATATTTTATTACTTAATCCTTGTAACAATCTGATAACATAAACAATTTTATCTTCATTTTACAGATGAGGAAACTGAGGCACACGTGATTAATTAACTTGACCAAGGTCACAGAATAAGTGTCAAGAGCCAAAATATGAATACATGCCAAAGTATATGCTGTACATCATTATAATAAACTCCCTTCCCAAACATGTCATTCATTAATAAAGAACTTCATGTTGTAAATGAGCACTCATCTCACTGGATATTTCCAAACTTCATACTCTCCTTTCACAGGTCCCTTTTGAACTCCACTAATTCTGTAGCCACTAGCCACATGCGGCTATTAAACACTTGAAATGTGTCATCTGGATTCAGATGTTCTGGAAGCATAGAATATACACCAGAATTCCCAAACTTAGTGAAAAAAAGAATATAAACTATCACAATAATTTTTATGTGGATAACATGTTGAAATGAAAATATTTTGATGTATCGGTAAAATACATTTTTTTAAATTAAGTTCACTTGGCATTCTTTAACTTTTTAAAAAATGTTCCTACTAGAAAATTTAAACTACCTGGCTCACATCATTTCTATTGGATGGCACTGCTATAGAGTTTCTTCAGTGTCCTTTCTACGATTGTTGACCATTTCCATCTAGCCCCAAATTAGGCTTTTTCTACTTGTATACTTCTGTGAACCCTACAATATGCATCTATTTAAAGGAAATTATAAACTGTGCTTTGGTTTTAACACCAGTTGTCTGTGATGAAAAACTATTCCATATACACCCCTCTTCCTTAACTTTTCTCCATAGCTACTTACAAAGAATCAGTAAATAATGAAAGAAAAAAGGAGAGACAGTGCAAAAAGCTATTTGATAACTCCAATCATTTAACCCCTAGTAATGAATGAAACTTAAAGAAACAGAGCAAGTGTGTAATTACATGTATCACCACATCACTCTAAAATCTGCATGCCTAGTTGCCCATAGAATGGCTAAATGTACACTTACCCATGAGATTTGTGATAAAAGATTCATTTTGTAAAAGTTTGTTGTGACTCTTGTAACATTTTCATTTTAAATATGACTGAAATATTCTAGTCTTTTTCTTTAATAGTGCAAAAGGCATTATTAGAAAAATACAGGAAAGGCAGAAGTACCAAGATAAGTGCCATATCTTTTAGAATAGATGTCCTTTTATCCTCAAAAGTATGTAATTTCCAAAAGGGAAGTTTGCAAAACAATATATATTTCCCTTAGACTTACTTCCTACACAATTTCAGAGGTAATAAAGACTTTACAAGTCAATTCCACTGTCAAACTAGTGTCTGAATGTCCTCTACAACATTTCCAAGTGTATGTAATGGGAAACACTTTTTCCCAAGGCTGCTAGCCATTGTCATTGTCAGTATCTTTGTCATTATTTTTTCTAATACTGAGCTAAAATATGTTAACCTGCAGCTTTAAACTATTGGTTCTATTTCTGCCCTCTGCTCTTGGATCATATAAACCAATCCCATGTGTACTTAAAAGTTCTGCAGTTATTTACAGAGAGCTGTTC
Organism: Piliocolobus tephrosceles; assembly: GCF_002776525.5. NCBI lineage: Eukaryota > Metazoa > Chordata > Mammalia > Primates > Cercopithecidae > Piliocolobus > Piliocolobus tephrosceles. The sequence goes on from NC_045445.1 coordinate 78,140,581, forward strand.
CCCATCTGGAGAATTCACCGGTTGCCACTCCTTCTGTATACACATGTCTCATCTCACTATCTACAAGTACTAAGTAATCTTCCCTCACCCACAGTACTTTAGTAAGTAGCCAACAAATGGGAGTTAGGACCTCCACTTCTTGTTTAGCAGCAAGTGTTCAGCCAGGGATAGGAAACATACCAAACAGCAATTTATCAGCCACTCCTTATTAATACTGGTCTCCAAGCAACTCTGCTTTCTCTCTCACTTCATTTTAAAGTTTTTTAAAAAGAAATGTTACTAGCCTGATTCAGGGCCTAGTGGAACCAATGCAGTCATGCAGCATGTATGTACAAAATCATGAAGTCCAAGGTTGACTGATCAATGCTTCTTTTCCACTTCAGTTTGTATTGGGAAAGTAGAGTATGTGCCTCTTTTAAGCACTCTTAACCAGTATTGATTGTTTAACTGGAAAACAACAACAACAAGGAGTTGGTATCAATCTTCAGGTGGACTCATTAGAAAAAAGAAAAACATTGTCTGGTCAGATTTTTAACACAGATGAAATGTAACCGTAGTAACAAATCCATTCAAATAATCATTAAAAGGAGAATTTTTAAAACTCAATAAAATAGACCTATATGTGAAGAAAAAAAGAAAGTATGACTAATGAAAGGCCTGAAGAAATAGCTCCTAGAATCTAGTCTCATTCTGTGTTTGGACTTTTTCCCTGTTTTTCTGATCCTTAACTGTTGATCATTTTGTATGAAAACCGTCTTTTGTTTGTTTAAAGAAATCATGTTTACATAGGCCTTTTATTGCTGGATCTCTACTTGGCTTATTAGAGCCCAATGGAGGAAGAAACATTGAAAATCGTCTTGATTAAACAGCTTCTCATGATTGAAAGCCTTGCTGAAGGTTTAAGACAAAGGAAGATAGCAAAGGATGGAATGTAATCACCCATGCCTTCCCTCATCTTTGGCTAGTGGTTTCCTAAAGTACTATTATATAAATTACTCAAATGATGCTGTGGAAAATGAGTTAGACAAGACTTTTTAAATATAACTAATTTATCTCTCTCTCTGTCTCTCTCTCTCTCTCATCCATCTCTCTCTCTCTCTCTCTCTCTCTTTCTCCTCTCTCTTCACAGTGACTGTTTTGAGCCCAGCAGAAAAAGGTAAGAGGATGTTGTAAATTGTATTGATCAGGACTGTGTCCTTATTTTCATCTGAAAGTAAATAACATAAAAGCCTATAGACTGAGCAATTTTCCCAGGAATACACTTAGGTGAGGGGAAAGTTTAGAATGATGACTTTCAGGAAACTTACCCAGAGATAGAGAAGAACATTTTCGGTGTCCCCTTTGGCTGTAGGACAAGAATTGGAAATTATCAGGATTTATGACAGAGAAGGACACAGGTAAGCACTCTGACATAGTGACCCTAGGCTGTCTCTTTGTTCAACACTGTTGTCCTAGGTATTTTGCCTTTCTGCCCAATCCATCTCCTCTTTAAGGCATGGAGTAAAGGCCCCAGAAGAGACTTTAAAGGGTAACTCCTTCACCATCACAGTTCCAGTATATTTATTGTGCTCCTCTCTGCTCCTCACCACCATCTTGGCTTGACCTGCAAAATATACTACCTTTCTAAAGAGATTGTGGCATTTTCCATTTTAAAAGGTGTAAGCTAATCATTAGTCTTAATAAACCTTTAGCTTTACATGATTTTATCAGTAATAACTGTGAGTGTTTATGTAGCCACTTTATATAGCCAGTTTTAATTCTTACTTCAGGGGAATTAATTGTTATAAATTCGTTAACCTACCTAGCATTCCAGGGGAATTAATTGTTATAAATTCGTTAACCTACCTAGCATTCATATTATGCTGTTTTAAAGCTCCGGTTTGCTGTTATTCATCCAACAAAGGCATTGGCTACAGAGGCAAGAGAGCAGAGTGGTTGGAAGACAGTAGACCATAGTATACAAAAGTGTGAGTTCTGTAGCTAGACTGTCTGAATTCAAATCCTGGCTCTGCTATTTCCTAGTAAATTATTTTACCTCTTTGTGCTCATTTTATTCATATACAGAATAAAAATAATACTACCTATTATACAGAATTATGAAAATATAATGAGTAAATGTATGTAGAGCACTTAAAACAGTGGTAAACAGAACATACTGGCGATTCAGTACATGTTTCCTACTATTATTACAACATTAGAGCAAGTCTTGAGTTGCCTCTTATTCTTATGCATGGCCCTTAAGGTCAGAGATCATCTTCTGAATAAAATATTAAATAATTATATACAAATATTTTCCACAATACGTTTTCAAGACAAATTGAGTAGAGGCTTAGATGATACTGTACCATAATAGAAATAATGGCATAAGCCAGTGAGACTTGACCAGAAACAGACTCATAGTCTAATGACTATCTGGGATCCCTTCTAACCCTGTGGATCTGTGACAGATCTGGGGTGATCTGGAGCTTAGAGTCTAGGGATGGGTGATGATTAAGAGATGAATTTAGGAATGAGATGAACATTAGGCATGATCCATCAGACGATTCACATACAATCAAGAATAATGCATTGCCCACAGTTGCTCATCTTGAAATTGTATTTTCACAATTCTGTGTAAAAGGTTTCAAATTATACTGCACTATTAAAGTAAAATACAATGCAGTATATGACTGTCAGTAGGAACATTATTTGGCATTGGCAAAGAAAACAAAAAGCAGTGAAATTAAAGCCTCAAATAACATAACCTTTCAGTCTCCATAGCTTGAGAAAACCATAGTCAAACATACTGCAAAAGTTTTCCCATTTCTTATCTACTTAATAATTCCTGTACTGGGTTGTAGAGTGTCTCCCTAAAATTCATATCCACCTGGAACTTGTAAATGTGACCTTATTTGGAAAGAGGGTCTTTTCAGATGTAATCAAGTTAAGATAAGGCCATACTGGATTCAAGTGAGCCCTAATACAGTAATTGGTATCCTTATATGAAGAGGGAAATTTGGATACACAGACATATACAGAGAGAGGACAGCCATAAGAAAATGGAGACAGAGGCTGGCATTATTGCTGCCACAAGCCAAATAACACTATGGATTGCCAGCAACCTCCAGAAACTAGGAAGAGGCAAAGAAGGATACTCCCCTGGGCATTTCAGCAAGCGTATGGCCCTGCCTACACCTTGATTTCAGACTTCTAGCTTCCAGAACTCTGAGAGAATAAATTTCTGTTATTTTAAGCCACCCAGCTTGTGGTCATTTATTACCACAGCCCTAGGAAACTAGTACAATTCCTGATGAATTTCACTCTCTAATGCACTGTTAAAAAGCATTGTATCAGTAGCAAATAACCAGACTTTGGTGTTAGGTCTACCTCGGCTCAAGTATTGACTTTGCCGCTTATTGTATATGTGATCTTGGGGAACTTCCCTAAATTTCACTTTCTTCCTCTGTGACCTTTCATGGTTATTTTGAGGACTAATGAGATTATGTGTGTAAATCTCTTGGTACAGTGCCTGACACATGATAAATACAAAATAATAGTTAATAGTATTATGATGATGATTATTATTGTTATTAACATTGGAGAGGATCTGGAAGATCTTTCTTCTAAGAAGCATAACGTATTTCAGGATTATAATTCCTTATGACTACTTTTGTGAATAGATTGTCAAAATCCATACATTTGTATTTTATAGGGAGAAAAATTGAGAACCAAAGAAGTAAAATATATTGACCTAGTTATGCTGATTCTACTGCACAGAAAAGACTAAACTTCAGGTCATCTGAATCACAGTCCTGAATATTATTTTTATGCGTGTGTGTGTCTGTGTGTGTGTATATACGTATATATATGTATATACGTATATACACACACACACACATCCATATATATAATCTGCCTTGGTTTTGCAGGATTCAGATATTCTTTTTTCTTTTTTAATTTTTGTGGATAGGTAGTAGGTGTATATATTTAGGGTGTACATGAGATATTTTGATATGGGCATACAATGTGTAATAATCACATCAGGGTAAATGGGATATCCATCACTTCAAAGATTTATTATTTCTTTGCATTATAAATATTCCAGTTATACCATTTATTTTTAAATATATAATAAAATATTGTTGACTGTTGTCACCCTGTTGTGCCATCAAATACTAGATCTTTTTTAAATATGTGAGTTCATATGTTTTCCCATAGATCATACTTTTAAAAACATGATAATAATGTATTTATTTTGCTTTCATAAGTATATTGCATAGATGATTTCATTCAGCATCATACTATCCATATTTTGAAGATCATGACTGGGAAACCTTCCCTCCTCTATCCTTGAAGTAAAAATCTGGGGTGATCTGGAGCTTAGGGATTTAGTAGAGTCCGGGGATGAGGTGATGATTAAGAGATAAATTTAGGAATGAGATGAACTTTAGGCATGATCCATCAGACGATGCACATACAAGCAAGAGTAATGCATTGCCCACAGTTGCTCTTCTGTTAAAAGGTCCATTAATCATTTTAAACAAAAGTTCAACTCATCTAATAATTAATTTGCATTTTAAAAGTTTTGCATACTAAATTTTCTGATTTCATTCATAAAATGGTTGTCATTATTTACCTTTTCAGAAATAGATATAATTTCTAAATAACAGAACTGTTATGGGTCAACTTGTGTCCCCTCAAAATTCATCTGTTTAAGCCCTTACTTTTAGTACTTCAGAATGTGACTATTTGTATAAGGCCTTTAAAGAGGTAGTTAAGTTAAAATGAGGTCAACTAGGGTGGGCCATAATCCAGTCTGATGTCCTTATAGGGAAAGGAAATCTAGACACACATAGGTACAGAAGGAAGACCACGTGAAGACACAGGGAGAAGATGACTATCTACATGCCAAGAAGAGAGGCCTTCAAAGTGGCCAGTCCTGCTGACACTTTTATCTTGGACTTCTAGCCTCCAGAATTGTGAGACAATAAATTTCTGCCGTTTAGAGACCCAGTCTGTGTCACTTTATTATGGCAGCCCTAGCAAACTGATACAAGAATATTAGGTTTCCATTTGAAAATCCAAAGTGTAGAAATATCACTTCTAACAAAAGTAAAAATTGACAAATGGGATCTAATTAAACTGAAGAGCTTCTGCACAGCAAAAGAAACTATCAACAGAGTAAACAACCTACAGAATGGGAGACAACCTACAGAATGGAAGAAAATTTTTGCAAACTATTCACTTGAAAAAAGTCTAATATCCACCAGCTATAAAGAACTTAAATTTACAAGAGAACATCAAATAATCCCATTAAAAAGTGGGCAAAGGGCATGAACAGACAATTTTCAAAAGAAGACATACATGTGGCCAACAAATGTGAATAAGAGCTCAATATCACTGATCATTACAGAAATACAAATCAAAACCACCATGAGATACCATCTCAGAATGGCTACTATTAAAAAGTCAAAAAATAATAGATGCTGGTGAGATTGTGGAGAAAAGGGAACACTTACACACTGTTGGTGGGAGTGTAAATTAGTTCAACAACTGTGGAAGACACCGTGGTGATTCCTCAAAGACCTAAAAACAGAAATACCATTCGACCCAGCAATCCCATTACTGGGTGTATATTCCCCAAGTAATATAAATCATTTTGCCATAAAGACACGTGCAGGCAAGTGATCACTGCAGCATTATTCACAATAGCAAAGATATGGAATCAACCTAAATGCCCATCAATGACAGATTGTATAAATAAAATCTGGTACATACACACCATGAAGTACTGTGCAGCCATAGAAAAGAATGAGATCATGTCTTTCGTGGCAACATGAATGGAGCTGGAGGCTATTATCTTTACCAAACTAACACAGGAACAGAAAACCAAATACTGCATGTTCTCACTTATAAGTGGGAGCTAAACGATGAGAGCTCATGAACCATGAAGAAGAGAACAACAGACACTGGGGTCTACTTGAGGATGGAGGGTGGCAGGAGGCAGAGGAACAGAAAAAAATAACTATTGGGTACTAAGATTAATAATACCTGGGTGACAAAATAATCTATACAACAAACCCCAGTGACACAAGTTTACCTATATAAGAAATCTTCACATGTGCCCCCGAACCTAAAATAAAAGTTTAAAAATAAAAGAAAGATCTGCTTTGTGTCAGATTCTCAATTATGCTAACCTTAATTTATTGGTAATATATTAAACATCAGGAAGGTGAGAGGGCACTGAGAGTAAAATGTCTGGGCTACAGTATGATCTTTTAGACTCACCTTCAGAATGTATAGGAAATCTTCAGGTTGGTTTTTATTAGGTATCTCAGTGCTCTCAATAATATTTTTTATTTATTATTGTAAAATTACTTTATAATTAAAGTTTAGAGATCAGATAAAAGCCTCCCTTAGATGCTAACCCACTTCTAAAAGATGTTTAAATATTGATATTTTTGTTACAAAAATATTTACTGAAAAGTCAAACAATATAGAAATCTAAAAAATGAAAATTTCCAATTATCTTTACACTGCCTCCTCTATCACTATTCATAGACAACTGCTATATTTAATTTTATTTGTATTTGAGATCGTTTTCTTTGCATTCACATAGAAACATATAAGTATAAATGTGTATATTTATGTAGACTTGGTTGTTTATTTTAATTGAGTGATACTGTGCCTATTTTTCCAAAACTATATTTTTTACTTAAGAATATATCATAAATGTATTTCCATGTTACTATATACAAATATATTTCATTTTTAAAAGATCTCAGAGTATTTCATAGTATGGGTATACTAGATTTATTTAATCATTTATTATTATTATTATTCCAGTAGTTTTGGGGGAACAGGTGGTGTTTGGTTACATAGATAAGTACTTTAGCTGTGATTTTTGAGATTTTGGTGCACCCGTCACCCAAACTGTACACTGAACCCAGTGCGTAGCCTTTTATCCCTCACCCGACTCCCATCCTTCCCCTAAATCCCCGGAGTCCATTCTTAATGCATTTGCATCTTCATAACTTAGCTCCCACTTATAACTGAAAACATATGATGTTTGGTTTTCTATTTCTGAGACACTTCACTTAAAATAATGGTCTCCAACTCCATCCAGATTGCTCAAAATGCCATTCTTTTATTTTAATGGCTAAGTATTATTCCATGGTATGTGTACACCACATTTTCTTTTTCCACTCATTGGCTGATGAGCATTTCGGCTGGTTTCATATTTTTGCAATTGTGAATTGTGCTGCTATAAACAAACATGTGCAAGTGTCTTTTTAATATAATGACTTATTTTATTCTTTTATTTTAAACCAAAGATACATAGTAGTGGGATTCCTGAGTCAAATGGTAGATCTTTCAGTTCTTTAGGGAATCTCTGTAATGTTTTCCATAGTGGTTGTAATAGTTTACCTTCCCATTAGCAGTGTAAAAGTGTTCCCTTTTTACCACATTCATGCCAACATTTATTGTTTTTTGATTTTTAAATTATGGCCATTCTTGCAGGAATAAAGTGGTATCTCATTGTGTTTTGACTTCCATTTCCCTGATCATTTGATCATTAGTAATGTTGAGCATTTTTTCATGTTTGTTGGTTATTTGTATATCTTCTTTTTAGAATTGTCTATTCATGTCTTTAGCTCACTTTTTAATGGGATTGTTTGTTTTTTCTTGCTGATTTGTTTGAGTTCCTTGTAGATTCTGGATATTAGCCCCTTATCAGATGCATAGTTTAAGAACATTTTTCCCATTCTGTGGATTTTCTGTTTACTTTGCTGAATATTTATTTTGCTGTGCAGAAGATTTTTAGTTTAAGTCCAATCTATTTATCTTTGTTTTTTTTGCGTTTGCTTTTGGGTTCTGGGTCATGAGCTCTTTGCCTAAACCAAAGTCTAGAAGAGTTTTTCCCATGTTATTTTCTGGAATTTTTGTGATTTCAGGTCTTAGTTTAAGTCTTTGATCCATCTTGAATTGATTTTTGTATACAGTGAGAGATGAGGCTTCACTTTCGTTCTTCTACATGTGGCTTGCCAAGTATCCCAGCACCATTTGTTTAATCGGGTGTCCTTTCCCCATTTTGTGTTTTGTTTTCTTCATCAAAGATCAGTTGGCTGTCAGTATTTGGCTTTATTTCTGGGTTCTCTATTCTGTTCCGTTGGTCTGTGTGCCTGTTTTTATACAAGTGCCATGCTATTTTGTTGACTGTAGCCTGGTAGTATACTTTGAAGTTGGGTAATGTGATACCTCCAGATTTCTTCTTTTTGCTTAGTCTTTCTTTGGCTCTGCGGGCTCTTTTTTGGTTTCATACGAATTTCAGGATTTTTTTTTCTAGCTCTGTGAAGTATAATGATGATATTTTGATGGGAATTGCATTGAATCTGTAGATTGCTTTTATCAGTATGGTCATCTTCACAATATTGATTCTACCCATCCATGAGCATGGGATGTGTTTCTACTTGTTTGTATCATCTATGACTTCTTTTTTATATGACTTCTTTCAGCAGTGTTATGTAGTTTTCCTTGTAGAGGTATTTCACCTCCTTGGTTAGGTATATTCCTAACTTGTTGTTTTTTTCAGCTGTTGTAAAAGGGGTTGAGTTCTTGACTTGATTCTCAGCTTGGGCTTTGTTGGTGTATAGCAGTGCTACTGATATAAATTGATTTTGTATGCAGACACTACTGCATTCATTGATCAGATCTGGAGCTTTTAGGATGACTCTTTAGGGTTTTCTAGGTATACGATCATATCATCGGTTAACAGCAACAGTTTGAATTTCTCTACCGATTTTGATTTTTTATTTTCTCTTTACTAATTTCTTTCTCTTGTCTGATCGCTCTAGCTAGGACTTCCGATCCTTTGTTGATTATAAGTGGCAAAAGTGGGCGGCCGGGCATGGTGGCTCATGCCTGTAATCGCAGCACTTTGGGAGGCCGAGGCTGCCGGATTACCTGAGGTCAGGAGTTTGAGACCAGCCTGACCAACATGGAGAAACCCCATCTCTACAAAAAACACAAAATTATCCTGGCGTAGTGGTGCATGCCTGTAATTGCAGCTACCTGGGAGGCTGAGGCAGGAGAATCACTTGAACCTGGGAGGCAGAGGTTGCAGTGAGCTGAGACCATGCCATTGCACTCCAGCCTGGGCAACAAGAGCAAAACACAGTCTCAAAAAAAAAGAAGGTGGACATCCTTGTCTTGTTCTAGTTCTCAGGAGGAATGCTTTCAGTTTTTCCCCATTCAGTATAATATTGGCTGTGGGTTTGTCATAGATGGCTTTCATTGCCATAACGTATGTCCCTTCTATACTGATTTTGCTGAGGGTTTTAATCATAAAGAGATGCTGGATTTCATCAAATGCTTTTTCTGTGTCTATTGAGATAATCATATGATTCTTGTTTTTAATTCTATTTATATGGTGTATCACATTTATTGATTTGTGTATGTTAAACCAACCCTTCATCCCTGGTAGGAAACCACTTGATCATGGTGAATTATCTTTTTGATATGCTGTTGGATTCTGTTAGTATTTTGTTGAGGATTTTTGCATCTCTATTCATCAGGGATATTGGTCTGTAGTTTTCTTTTTTTGTTATGTCCTTTCCTGGTTTTGGTATTAGAGCAATACTGGCTTTATAGAATGATTTAGGGAGGATTCCCTCTGTCTCTGTCTTTTTGAATAGTTTCAGTAGGAGTGGTACCAATTCTTCTTCGAATGTCTGATAGAATTCAGCTGTGAATTTATCTGGTCCTGGATTTCTTTTTGTTAGCATTTTTTGTATTACTCTTTCTATCTTGCTAGTTGTTATTGGTATGTTCAGAGATTCTATTTCTTCCTGGTTTAATCTAGGAAGCTTGAATGTTTCTGGGAATTTATCCATCTTCTCTAGGTTTTCTAGTTTGTGATCATGAAGGTATTCATAGTAGCCTTCAATGATCTTTTGTATTTCTGTGCTATCATTTGTAATATTTCCTATTTTGTTTCTAACTGAGCTTATTTGTACTTCTCTCTTTTTATATTGGTTAATCTCGCTAATGGTCTATTGATTTTGTTTATCTTTCAGATATCCAGCTTTTTGTTTCATTTCTCTTTTGTATTTTTTGTTTCAATTGTATTTAGTTCTGCTCTGATCTTTGTTACTTTTTTTTCTTCCACTTGGTTTGGTTTGGTTTGATTTGGTTTGGTTTGTTGTTGTTTCTCTAGTTTCTTGAGGTGTGAGCTTAGATTGTTTGTTTGCACTCTTCAGACTTTTTGGTGTAGGTGCTTAATGTTACAAACTTTCCTCTTAGCACTGCTTTTGCTGTATCCGAGAAATTTTGATATGTTGTGTCACTATTATTATTCAGTCCAAAGAATCTTTTCCTTTCCATCTTGATTTTATTGTTGATCCAAAGATCACTCAGGAGCAGATTATTTAATTTCCATGTATTTGTATAGTTTTGAAGGTTCCTTTTGGAGTTAAGTTCCAATTTGATTCCACTATTGTCTGTGAGAGTACTTGATATAATTTCAATTTTCTTAAATTTATTGAGACTTTTTTGTATACTATCATATGATCTATCTTGCAAAATGTTCCATGTGCTGATGAAAAGAATGTATATTCTGCAGTAGTTCAGTAGAATATTCTGTAAATATCTGTTAATTCCATTTGTTATAGGGTATATAGTTTAAATCCATTGTTTCTTTGTTGACTTTCTGTCTTGATGACCAGTCTAGTGCTGTCAGTTGAGTATTGAAGTCCCCCACTATTGCTGTGTTGCCATCTATCTTGTTTCTTAGGTCTAACAGTTATTGTTTCATAAATTTGGAAGCACAAGTGTTAGGTGCATATATATTTAGGATTGCTATATTTTCCTGTTGCCCTACATTTTTCACCGTTATGCAATGTCTCTCTTTGTCTTTTTTAAACTGTTGCTCCTTTAAAGTCTGTTTTGTGTGATACAAGAATAGCTACTCTGGTTTACTTTTGGTTTCCATTTGCATTGAATATCTTTTTCCACGCCTTTACCTTAAGTTTATGTGAGTCCCTATGTCTTAGGTGAGTCTCTTGAAAACAGGAGATACTTGGTTGGTTGATTTTTATCCATTCTGCCATTCTGTGTCTTCTAAATAGATTATTTAGGCCATTTACATTCAACTTTAGTATTGAGATGAGAAGTAATGTTCTATTCATTATACTAGTTGTTACCTGAATACCTTATTTTTCTTTTTCATTACTTTTTTTTTTAATATATCCTGTTGGATTTATGCTTTAAGGAAATTTTATTTTGGTGTATTTTGAGGTTTTGTTTCAAGATATAGAGCTCCTTTTAACATTTCTTGTAGAGCTGGCTTGGTAATGGCAAATTCTCTCAGCATTTGTTTTTGTGAAAAAGCCTTTATTTCTCTTTCATTTATGAAGCTTAGTTTTGCCAGATACAAAATTCTTGACAGACAATTATTTTGTTTAAGGTGGCCAAGGATAGGACCCCAATCCCTTCTGGCTTGCAGGGTTTCTGCTGAGAAATCTGCTGTTAATCTGCTAGGTTTTTCTTTATAGGTTGCCTGGTGCTCCTGCCTCACAGCTCTTAAGATTCTTTCCTTCATCTTGACTTTAGGTAACCTGATGACTGTATGCCTAGGTGATGATCTTTTTGCAATGAATTTCCCATGTGTTCTTGGCTTCTTTTATTCAGATGTCTAGATCAGTAGAAAGACCAGGGAAGTTTTTCTCAATTATTCCCTCAAGTAAGTTGTCCAAACTTTTAGATATTTTTTCCTCAGGAACAACAGTTATTCTTATGTTTGGACATTTTACAGAACTCAAACTTTTTGAAGGCTTTGTTCATTTTTTATTTTTTTTTCTATGTCTTTGTCAGATTGGTTTAATTTGAAAGCCTTCTCTTTGAGCTCTGAAGTTTTTTCTTCTCTTTGTTCAATTCTATTTTTGAAACTTTCCAGTGTATTTTGTAATTCTTTAAGTGTGTCTTTCATTTCCAGAAGTTGTGTTTGTCTTTTGTGATCTCTATATCACTCTGGACTTTTTCATATATATTTTGTATTGTGTTTTAATTTATTTAAGCTGGTTTTCACCTTTCTCTGGTGCTTCCTTGAGTAGCTTAATAATCAACCTTCTGAATTCTTTATGTGCAGTTCAGAGAGATCTTCTTGGTTTGGATCAATTGCTGGAGAGCTACTGTGATCTTTTGGTAATATTATAGAACCTAGTTTTGTCATATTACCAGAATCCTTTTTCTGGTTCCTTCTTATTTGAGTAGACTGTTTCAGTGGAAAGATTTGGAACTCAAGGGCTGATCTTCAGATTCTTTTGTCCCACAGGGTGTTCCTTTGATGTGGTGCTCTCCTTCTTTCTCTGGGAATACAGCTTCCTGAGAATCAGACTGCAGTGATTCTTATTGTTCTTCCGAGTCTAGCCTCCCAGTGGAGCTACCAGGCTCCAGGCTGTTTCTGGGGAATGTCTGCAAAGAGTCCTGTGACTTGATCCATCTTCAGGTCTCCCAGTCATGGATTCCAGCACCTGTTCCACTGGAGGTGGCAGGGGAGTGAAGTGGACTCTGTAGAAGTCCTTGCTTATAGTTTTGTTTAGTGTGCTGGTTTTTTCAAACGCTGGTTATGCTAGCGGTGAAGTTGTCACGTGGACAGACTCAGGACCTCTAGTTAGCCAGGGTGTTGTAGGACATGGAATTAGCTCTTGTTTTTTCCTCTTTGGAGCAGGAAAAACATCTGTTATGAGTTGCTGTAATGGTTTGAGTTGGCTGGCCTCCAGCAGGTGGTACTTGAAGAGAGTGCCTTCTGCTGTCGCAGAAGGGTATATAATCTTGCCCTACATTGACTAGGATGGGTACTCATGTTTTTCAGGTGATGGGTGGTGCCATTGGTTTCCCAGGAGTTTGTCTTTTGTCTTTGGCGACCAGGGCAGTTAAAGAAAAACCATCATGTGGAGCAAGGTTAGGTGAGTCTGAACACAAACTCTCCTTGGGTGGGGCTTGCTGCAGCCACTATGGGAGATGATGGAGGGACGGTGATTCTCAGGCAATAGAGTTATGTTCCCAGGGGAATTATGGCTGTCTGCTGCATCAAACAACTTGGCAGGGAAGTGGGGGAAAGCCGGCAGGGACAGGCCTCACCCAGCTTCCATGCAGGCAGCAAGGCCAATCTCATTCCTGCTTTGCCCCACCTCCCAACTGCACATCTATATCCAGGCAGCTGGTGAGCAGGGCTGAGATCTTGCCCCAGGCTACAAGCCTCCCGAGTGAGAAAGCATGCAGGGCACAGGTCTTACCCCCTTTGCCTGCCTGCCCACCTGGTCAGCTATGGCTTCTGTGCTCATATCTAAGCTTCCTGATCACTCCACCCTGCCAGGTTTCTGCTCAAGAAAATTCATGCTCAGTTGAAATTATTATTTATTATTATTATTATACTTTAAGTTCTAGGGTACATGTGCATAATGTGTAGGTTTGTTACATATGTATACTTGTGCCATGTTGGTGTGCTGCACCCATCAACTCGTCAGCACCCATCAACTCGTCATTTACATCAAGTATAACTCCCAATGCAATCCCTCCCCCATGCCCCTTCCCCATGATAGGCCCCGGTGTGTGATGTTTCCCTTCCCGAGTCCAAGTGATCTCATTGTTCAGTTCCCACCTATGAGTGAGAACATGCGGTGTTTGGTTTTCTGTTCTTGTGATAGTTTGCTAAGAATGATGGTTTCCAGCTGCATCCATATCCCTAAAAAGGACACAAACTCATCCTTTTTTATGGCTGCATAGTATTCCACGGTGTATATGTGCCACATTTTCTTAATCCAGTCTGTCACTGATGGACATTTGGGTTGATTCCAAGTCTTTGCTATTGTGAATAGTGCTGCAATAAACATACGTGTGCATGTGTCTTTATAGCAGCATGATTTATAATCCTTTGGGTATATACCCAGTAATGGGATGGCTGGGTCATATGGTACTTCTAGTTCTAAATCCTTGAGAAATCGCCATACTGTTTTCCATAATGGTTGAACTAGTTTACAATCCCACCAACAGTGTAAAAGTGTTCCTATTTCTCCACATCCTCTCCAGCACCTGTTGTTTCCTGATTTTTTAATAATTGCCATTCTAACTGGTGTGAGATGGTATCTCATTGTGGTTTTGATTTGTATTTCTCTGATGGCGAGTGATGATGAGCATTTTTTCATGTGTCTGTTGGCTGTATGAATGTCTTCTTTTGAGTAATGTCTGTTCATGTCCTTTGCCCACATTTTGATGGAGTTGATTGTTTTTTTCTTGTAAATTTGTTTGAGTTCTTTGTAGATTCTGGATATTAGCCCTTTGTCAGATGAGTAGATTGCAAAAATTTTCTCCCATTCTGTAGGTTGCCTGTTCACTCTGATGGTAGTTTCTTTTGCTGTGCAGAAGCTCTTTAGATTAATCAGATCCCATTTGTGAATTTTGGCTTTTCTTGCCGTTGCTTTTGGTGTTTTAGACATGAAGTCCTTGCCCATGCCTATGTCCTGAATGGTATTCCCTAGGCTTTCTTCTAGGGTTTTTATGGTATTAGGTCTAACATTTAAGTCTCTAATCCATCTTGAATTAATTTTCCTATAAGGAGTAAGGAAAGGATCCAGTTTCAGCTTTCTACTTATGGCTAGCCAATTTTCCCAGCACCATTTATTAAATAGGGAATCCTTTCCCCATTTCTTGTTTCTCTCAGGTTTGTCAAAGATCAGATGGCTGTAGATGTGTGATATTATTTCTGAGGACTCTGTTCTGTTCCATTGGTCTATATCTCTGTTTTGGTACCGGTACCATGCTGTTTTGGTTACTGTAGCTTTGAAATATAGTTTGAAGTCAGGTAGCGTGATGCCTCCAGCTTTGTTCTTTTGACTTAGAATTGTCTTGGCAATGCGGGCTCTTGTTTGGTTTCCTATGAACTTTAAAGCCGTTTTTTCCAATTCTGTGAAGAAACTCATTGGTAGCTTGATGGGGATGGCACTGAATCTATAAATTACCTTGCTCATTATGGCCATTTTCATGATCTTGATTCTTCCTATCCATGAGCATGGTATGTTCTTCCATTTGTTTGTGTCCTCTTTGATTTCACTGAGCAGTGGTTTGTAGTTCTCCTTGAAGAGGTCCTTTACATCCCTTGTAAGTTGGATTCCTAGGTATTTTATTCTCTTTGAAGCAATTGTGAATGGAAGTTCATTCATGATTTGGCTCTCTGTCTGTTACTGGTGTATAAGAATTCTTGAGATTTTTGCACATTAATTTTGTATCTTGAGACTTTGCTGAAGTTTCTTATCAGCTTAGGGAGATTTTGGGCTGAGACAGTAGGGTTTTCTAAATATACATTCATGTCGTCTGCAAACAGGGACAATTTGACTTCTTCTTTTCCTAACTGAATACCTTGATTTCTTTCTCTTGCCTGATTGCCCTAGCCAGAACTTCCAACACTATGTTGAATAGCAGTGGTGAGAGAGTGCATCCCTGTCTTGTGCCAGTTTTCAAAGGGAATTTTTCCAGTATTTGCCCATTCAGTCTGATATTGGCTGTGGGTTTGTCATAAATAGCTCTTATTATTTTGAGACACGCTCCATCAATACTGAATTTATTGAGAGTTTTTAGCGTGAAGGCCTGCTGAATTTTGTCAAAGGCCTTTTTGCATCTATTGAGATAATCATGTGGTTTTTGTCTTTGGTTCTGTTTATATGCTGGATTACGTTTATTGATTTGCGAATGTTGAACCAGGCTTGTATCCCAGGGAAAAAGCCCACTTGATCATGGTGAATAAGCTTTTTGATACACTGCTGGATCCGGTTTGCCAGTATTTTATTGAGGATTTTTGCATCGATGTTCATCAGGGATATTGGTCTAAAATTCTCTTTTTTTGTTGTGTCTCTGCCAGGCTTTGGTATCAGAATGATGTTGGCCTCATAAAATGAGTTAGGGAGGATTCCCTCTTTTTCTATTGATTGGAATAGTTTCAGAAGGAATAATACCAGCTCCTCCTTGTACCTCTGGTAGAATTCAGCTGTGAATCCATCTGACCCTGGACTTTTTCTTGTTGGTAGGCTATTAATTATTCCCTCAATTTCAGAGCCTGCTATTGGTCTATTCAGGGATTCAACTTCTTCCTGGTTTAGTTTTGGGAGAGTGTAAGTGTCCAGGAAATTATCCATTTCTTCTAGATTTTCTAGTTTGTTCGCATAGAGGTGTTTATTGTATTCTCTGATGGTAGTTTGTATTTCTGTGGGGTCGGTGGTGATATCCCCTTTATCATTTTTTATTGCGTCTATTTGATTCTTCTCTCTTTTCCTATTTATTTTTCTTGCTAGCAGTCTATCAATTTTGTTGATCTTTTCAAAAAACCAACTCCTGGATTCATTGATTTTTTGAGGGTTTTTTGTGTCTCTATCTCCTTCAGTTCTGCTCTGATCTTAGTTATTTCTTGCCTTCTGCTAGCTTTTGAATGTGTTTGCTCTTGCTTCTCTAGTTCTTTTAATTGTGATGTTAAGGTGCCAATTTTAGATCTTTCCTGCTTTCTCTTATGGGCATTTAGTGCTATAAATTTCCCTCTACACACTGCTTTAAATGTGTCCCAGAGATTCTGGTATGGTTTATCTTTGTTCTCACTGGTTTCAAAGAACATCTTTATTTCTGCCTTCGTTTCATTAGTCATTCAGGAGCAGGTTGTTCAGTTTCCATGTAGTTGAGCGGTTTTGATTGATTTTCTTAGTCCTGAGTTCTAGTTTGATTACACTGTGGTCTGAGAGACAGTTTGTTATAATTTCTGTTATTTTCCATTTGCTGAGGAGTGCTTTACTTTCAACTATGTGGTCAATTTTGGAATAAGTGCGATGTGGTGCTGAGAAGAATGTATATTCTCTTGCTTTGGGGGGGGAGAGTTCTGTAGATATCTATTAGGTCTGCTTGGTGCGGAGTTCAGTTCAATTCCTGGATATCCTTGTTAACTTTCTGTCTCGTTGATCTGTCTAATGTTGACAGTGGGGTGTTAAATTCTCCCATTATTATTTTATGGGAGCCTAAGTCTCTTGGTAAGTCACTGAGGACTTGCTTTATGATTCTGGGTGCTCTTGTATTGGGCGCACATATATTTAGGATAGTTAGCTCTTCCTATTGAATTGATCCCTTTACCATTATGTAATGGCCTTCTTTGTCTCTTTTGATCTTTGATGGTTTAAAGTCTATTTTATCAGAGACTAGGATTGCAACCCCTGCTTTTTTTTGTTCTCCATTTGCTTGGTAGATCTTCCTCCACCCCTTTATTTTGAGCCTATGTGTGTCTCTGCATGTGAGATGGGTCTCCTGAATTCAGCTAACTGATGTTTCTTGACTCTTTATCCAATTCGCCAGTCTGTGTCTTTTAATTGGACCGGTTAGTCCATTTACATTTAAGGTTAATATTGATATGTGTGAACTTGATCCTGTCATTGTAATATTAGCTGGTTATTTTGCTCCTTAATTGATTCAGCTTCTTCCTAGAATGGATGGTCTTTACATTTTGGCATGTTTTTGCAATGGCTGGTACCGGTTGTTCCTTTCCATGTTTAGTGCTTCCTTCAGGATCTCTTGTAGGGCAGGCCTGGTGGTGACAAAATCTCTAAGCATCTGCTTATCTGTAAAGGATTTTATTTCTCCTTCATTGATGAAACTTAGTTTGGCTTGATATGAAATTCTGGGTTGAAAATTATTTTCTTTAAGAATGTTTAATATAAGCCCTCACTCTCTTCCAGCTTGTAGAGTTTTTGCTGAGAGATCTGCTGTTAGTCTGATGGGCTTCCTTTGTGGGTAACCCGACCTTTCTGTCTGGCTGCCCTTAACATTTTTTCCTTCATTTCAACTTTGGTGAATCTGACAATTATGTGTCTTGGAGTTGCTCTTCTCGAGGAGTATCTTTGTGGCGTTCTTTGTATTTCCTGAAGTTGAATGTTGACCTGCCTTACTAGGTTGGAGAAGTTCTCCTGGATTATATCCTGTAGAGTGTTATCCATCTTGGTTCCATTTTCCCCCTCACTTTCAGGCATACCAATCAGACGTAGATTTGGTCTTTTCACATAATCCCATATTTCTTGGAGGCTTTGTTCGTTTCTTTTTCCTCTATTTTCTCTAGACTTCTCTTCTCGCTTCATTTCATTCATTTGATCTTCAATCATTGATACTCTTTCTTCCAGTTGATCGAGTTGGTTATTGGAGCTTGTGCGTTTGTCACGTATCTCTCATGTCATGGTTTTTATCTCTGTCAGTTCGTTTATGGCCTTCTCTGCATTGATTATTCTAGTTATCCATTCTTCCATTCTTTTTTCAAGATGTTTAGTTTCTTTGCTCTTGGTAGGTAGTTCTTCCTTTAGCTCTGAGAAGTTTGATGGACTGAAGCCTTCTCCTCTCAACTCGTCAAAGTCATTCTCCGTCCAGCTTTGATCCATTGCTGGCGATGAGCTGCGTTCCTTTGGAGGGGTAGATGCGCTCTGATTTTTTGAATTTCCAGCTTTTCTGCCCTGCTTTTTCCCCATCTTTGTGGTTTTATCTGCCTTTGTTCTTTGATGCTGGTGACGTATTGATGGGGTTTTGGTGTGGGTGTCCTTTCTGTTTGTTAGTTTTCCTTCTAACAGTCAGGACCCTCAGGTGTAGGTCTGTTGGAGATTGCTTGAGGTCCACTCCAGATGCTGTTTGGCTGGGTATCAGCAGCAGAGGCTGCAGAAGAAAGAATATTCCTGAACAGCGAGTGCTGCTGTCTGATTCTTGCTCTGGAAACTTCCTCTCAGGGGTGTACCCCGCTGTGTGAGGTGTGAGGTGTGAGGTGTCAGTCTGCACCTAGTTCGGGATGTCTCGCAGTTAGGCTACTCAGGGGTCAGAGACCCACTTGAGCAGGCAGTCTGTCGGGTCTCAGATCTCAACCTCCCTGCCGGGAGATCCACTGCTCTCTTCAAAGCTGTCAGACAGCTGTCAGACTCCACCCAGAAGTGGAGTCTACAGAGACAGGCAGGCCTCCTTGTGCTGTGGTGGGCTCCACCCAGTTCCAGCTTCCTGGAGGGTTTGTTTACCTACTTAAGCCTCAGCAATGGCGGGCGCCCCACCCCCAGCCTCGCTGCTGCCTTGCAGTTAGGTCTCAGACTGCTGTGCTAGTAATGAGGGAGGCTCCCTGGGCGTGGGACCCTCCAGGCCAGGTGTGGGATATAATCTCCTGGTGTGCCAGTTTGCTAAGACCCTTGGTAAAGCGCAGTATTAGGGTGGGAGTTACCCGATTTTCCAGGTGTGTGTCTCAGTTTCCCTTGACTAGGAAAAGGGATTCCCTTCCCCCTTGTGCTTCCCAGGTGAGGCGATGCCTCACCCTGTTTCAGCTCTTGCTGGTCAGGCTGCACCAGCTGACCAGCACCGATTGTCCGGCACTCCCCAGCGAGATTAACCCGGTACCTCAGTTGAAAATGCAGAAATCACCCGTCTTCTGTGTCACTCGCGCTGGCAGCTGGAGGCTGGAGCTGTTCCTATTCGGCCATCATGCTCCCGACCGTCTGTCTTGTAGTCTTATAACCACCTCTGTGGAGAATACCAGAATATCCCACATGAGAAGAACTATCTAAAAGGCAAAGAGTATGAAAAGAAAGGTAATAGAAAGCCACTTTTATAACTGTCTCAAAAGTACAACCCACACTTCAAAAGTATATAATCTTCAATGGAATACTATTCAGCCATAAGAAAGAATGAAATCATGTCCTTTGCAGCAAGATGGATGGAACTGGAGGCCATTATCTTAAGTGAAACAACTCAGAAACAGAAAGACAAATACCTCATGTTCTCACTCATAAGTAGAAGCTAAATAATGTGTACATATGGAAATAGACTGTGGAATGATAGAAAATAGAAACTGGTATGGGTGAGGGGGTGGGAGATGGGTGGATGATGAGAAACTACTTAATAGGTACTATGTACATTATTGAAGTGATAGATACTCTTGAAAGCCCTAACTACACCACTGTGCAACCTATATCCATGTAACGAAATTTTACTTGTACTCAATGAATTTATACAAAAATTTTTACAAGAAAAATAGTGTTTAGTCTTTAACACCTGGCTACATTATAGACTACCTGTGTGACTTTGGTTAATCAACTACCTCTGGTAGTTAATTGACTATCCCGATCTTATTACCTATCTTACAAATTTATTGAGAAAATAAAATGAAATAATATACGTGAAAACATGTTGTAAACTCTAAAATGCTGTGCAAATTGTGTCATTATCACCTTTCAGTACTCAAAGTAGCAAAGATAATGACAACTGGCTGAAGTAGTTTTCCCTACATTGTCAGAAAGGACATTCCCCCTTTACTTCAAGAATCACATGGCAACTTTTAAGGTATTCAACTTGCAGAAAGTCTTTGTTTCAAGTTTGTTGTTATGGCTTGTTTCTGTCACTGTATGGGAAATTAGAATTAACCCATCATAATAATACCAGAGAATACATGTTAATCGGAAAACAAAATAAAAATTTGTGATGGAGCTTTGTGTTTTTGAACCCTTAGAAATGGATAAAAAGATAGTATAAACACTGATTTTTTTTATTTCAGTTATTTACCTCATACTCTACCATGCCATCTTTGTGTTCTTTACCTGGACCTACTGGAAGTCTATCTTTACACTCCCACAGCAGCCAAACCAGAAGGTAAGAATATTGGTTACTTCTTAAAGGATAAGAACAGAGAAAAGTAGAAATGACAATAAAGCAAGAAGACACAAAAATCTTAAAGAACTCCTAGTGATAAAGGTGAATTGAGGGTAGGATAGGCTATTGAAAGTGTTTGTGAAATCACCAGCTCTGGATATCTTTAATACTAGGAAGCCAACTGGGTGCTGTGGCTCACACCTGTATTCCCAACATTTTGGGAGGCTGAGGCAGGAGGATCACTTGAAGCCAGGAGTTTGAGACCTCAGCAAAAAGTGAGACCCTGTCAATACACAGAATTTTTTAATTAGCTGGGCATGGTGGAGCACACCTGTGTTCCCAGCTACTCAGGAGGCTGAGGCAGAGAATTACTTAAACCCAGGAGTTTGAGGCTGCAGTGACCTGTGATGGTGCCACTAGACTCCAGTCTGAGTGAAAGTAAGACCCTGTCTCAAATTTTAAAAAGAGTAGGAAACCACTACCTGCATTGGTGAGATAATTAGAAAACAAGAACCCACTTGGACTCCAAGGCCTCATCTAACTCAATTCTATGAAACTACTATTTTAGTGATTGTTTTATTTATTTAGTGCTGTTATTTCATTCCAGTGAGACTCTGAAATACAACTGAGAAAAAAGCACAATAGTTAAATCAATCATTTTCAGACTGTGTTACCTTGAATACAAGTGTTTCATGCAATATTTGTAAGTGTTCATGAAATAATTTGTGATTATGTTAGGTATTTGTAATGTGTAACTACTCTAAATTAGGGTAGGTTCCAAAGTAGAAAAAGAACAATAGGGGAAATTTTCCAGCCTCTGAACATTAGGAAAAATACTGTCTCCTTAATGAAAACAAAATGGTGCACAAGAAAACTAAAGTTAACTACAGAGAAAGGCAATAATGTAGGTATTGAGGAATGTAAGAGATATGAGATATGAAGAAAATAAAGAGGAAAATGATAGAAGTTATTCATAATAAGTAACTGCTTGAAACATAAATGGATTAAACTATTCAATTAAAAGGTTGAGATTGACAGAATGGATAAAAAATTGTGACTTACCTTTATACTGTTTACAAAATCTAACTTTAGAACCAGAGACATAAATAGGTTGAAAATGTAAAGCTAGAAAAAGATATTCCTAGTAAATAATAATCAAAACAGAGCAAGGGTGGTTATATTAATATCATACAACAAAGACTTTTATAGTAAAAAAAAAAGGTTACAAGAGACAAAGAAAGACATTATATATTTACAAAAGAGTCAATTTATCAAGAATATGTGACAGTTATAAAATACATGCATGTAATAAGAGAATCCCAAATTATAAGACGAAAAAACCAATAGAAGTAAAGAAAAAAAATACACAATAACAGTTACATAGTAATAGTTGGAGATTTCAGTACTCCACTTGCATTAATGGATAGAATAACTAAACAGAAGGTCAATAAGGAAATGGAGAATTTGAACAACACCACACGAGCTACGTATAACAGACCTGTATAGATCACTCCACCCAAAAAGAACAAAATGTACTTTCTTCCTAAGTGTACATGAAACATTTTCCAGTATAGACTATGTTAGGCCATAATACAAGACTCAATAAATATAAAAGACTGAAGTCTTACAAAATATCTTCTCTGACTGTGATGGAATGAAACGAGAAATCAATAACACAAAGAAAACTACAGTTTCATAAATATGTGGAAATTAAACACATGCTTAACAAATAAATAAGAAAGCATAAGAGAAATTAGAAAATATTTTGAGATGAATGAAAACAAGAAAAAAACTTACCAGAAATTAGGGGATGCAATAAAGCAGTGCTCAGAGAAAAATTTATGGCTGTAAACACCTACATTTAAAAAGGATAAAAATTTCAACATAGTCTGACTTTACAACTTAAAAAAATAAATAAATAGCAATCTAAAACCAAAGTAATCAGAAGGAAATAATAAAGATTAGAACAGAAGTAAATAAAATAAGGAGTAGAAAATAATATAGAGACCCAACAAAACCGGAAGTGAGACTCTAAAAAGGTTAACAAAATTGTCAAACCTTTATTTAGCTAGACTGAAAAGGAAAGGAGGGAAGAGAAGGGAAAAGTGGAGAGAAGGGAAGGAAGGGGAGGAAGAGGAGGAGAGGAGAAGGGAGGGAAGGGAGGAGAAAGAAAGATAAAAAGAGTACAGGCACAAATTACTTATATTAGAAAGGAAGGGAGGGAGGGAAGAAAGGAAAGAAGGAACAAAAGAAGGGAAGGAGGGAGGAAAAAACGAAGACGTAAGTTACTAATATAAAAAGTGAAAGTGAAGATGTTACTACCAACTTTAAATAAATTGAATTATAAGAAAATAATATGAAGAATTGTGTGCCCCAAAATTTGATAACCTAGATGAAATGGAAAAACTTTTAGAAAGACACAAACTGCCAAAACTGACTCAAGAAGAAATAAAAAATCTGAATAGACTTTTAACAAGTAAAGATATAGAATTAATAATCAAAAACCTGCCACCAAAGAAAACACAAGGACCAGAAGGCTTCACAGATGAATTCTATCAAATATTTAAGGAATAATTAACATCAATCCTTCCCAAATTTCTTAAAAATATAAGAAACGCTTCCTCTGGCCAGTGCAAGTAGGCAAGAAAATCAAATAAAAGGCATTGAAATTGAACAGGAAGAAGTAAAATTATCTCTGTTTGTAGGTGTGATCTTACATATAGAAAACTGTAAATATTCTACATGTAAAAAACTATTATAAATAATAAATGAATTCAGCAAATTTGCAGGATACAAAATCACCACATCACGCAAAACCAATTATGTTTTGATATGCTAACAATGAACAATCTGAAAGGAAACTAAAAAATCAATTTCATTTATAACAGCACCAAAAATAATAAAATACTTAGGAATAAACATAATCAAAAAGGTGAAAGACTTCTAAAACAAAAACTAAAAAATGTCACTGAAGGAAATTAGACATGAATAAAGGGAAAGGCATCCTGTATTCATGAATTGGAAGAGTTAATATTGTTAAAATGTAAACACTACCCAAATCATTCTATAAATGTAATGCAATTTATATCAAAATCCCAATGATATTTTTGCAGAAATAAAATAATCATTTTCTAAAATTTATATGGAATATCAAGAGATCCCACCTACCCAAAACAGTCTTGAAAAAGAACAAAGTTGTAGCTTCACACTTACTTATTTCAGAATTTACTACAAAGCTACAGTAATAAAACTATGTGGTACTGGCATAAGGCCAGACATGTAGACCAGTGAAATAGGATAAAGAGCCCAACAACAAACACTCGCATATTTGGTCAGAAATCTTCAACAACCATGCTAAAAGCATTCTAATGGAGAATGCACAGTCTTCAACAAGTGATGTTGGGATAACTGGATGTCCATATCCAAAAGAATTATGTAGAACCCTTACCTCACACCATATACAAAAATTAACTCAAAATAGGTCCAAGATCTAAACTTAAGAGCTAGGATTATAAAACTTAGAAAAAAAAACACACAGAGGAATATTTTTATAATATTGGTTTGGCAATTTCTTGGATATGGCACCAACACTGTAAAAAAGTAAACATACATAAATTGGACTACATCATAATTAAACATTTTCATATGTCAAAGGATACATTTAAAAGAGTGAAAAGGCAGCCTACAGAATAGCAGAAAATATGTCATATTTTAGATTAAGAGTTAATATACAGAATATTTAAAAACTACAACTAAACAAAAAACTCATTTTTTAAAATAATTTCAACTTTTATTTTAGTTTCAAGGGTTATATGTGCAGATCAGTTTTAAAATGGGTAAAGAACTTGACAGTTCTCCAAAGAACATACCTCAATGATCAGGAATATTTTAGTCAGGGTTCTCTAGATGGACAGAACTAATAATATATATATTATATATATAATACATATATAATATACATATATAAAGGGGATTATATATACACACACATATATGGGAGTATATAAAAGTGTAAGTATAATAGAAGTACATATATAAAGGGGAGTTTATTAAGTATTAATTCACACAATCACAAGATCCCACAATAAGCCATCAGCAAGCTGAGGGGCAAGGAAAGCCAGTCTGAGTCCCAAAACTGAAGAACTTGGAGTCCAATATTCGAGGGTATGAAAGTCCAGCACAGGAGAAAGATGTAGGCTTGGAGGCTAGGCCAGTCTAGTCTTCACATTTTTCTGCCTGCTTTATGTTTACTGGCAGCTGATTTGATGGTGCCCACCCAGATTAAGGGTGGGTCTTCCTTCCCAAGCCTGCTGACTCAAATGTTAATCTCCTATGGCAGCACCCTTACAGACACACCCAGGATCAGTCCTTTGCATCCTTCAATCCAATCAAGTTGACACTCAGTATTAACCATCACAAGTCCACCCCTTGTCAAGTTGAAACCATACACATCTCCTGAGATCATACATAATCTTCAAATAAAGACAATAATAAGGTCATAATTATGCCTGACATGATACAACCATCCTTCATACAACCAGAAATGCACCAATACCCAAACCAAATGCTATTACATAAAGCTAACAGTACTTAAATGCTGATATGAAGTCAATAAATCTTATGTCACATGATAAAGGAAAAAGGAAATAGAAGGAAGATATTTTCTTAGTACAAGTGTATACTTGCGCAAATATGTTATTAAGAAAAGAAGGAGGAAATATGACAATTATAGTTCTTGTTTCTGCAACTGGTCATGTGGTTGTAGCTGGTATTGATGACCACCTTCTTCTACTCCTGTATTACATGCGCACTCTTTCTTACCTCCGTTATGGAGTAGTAAACTGATTTCATCTTGATAGTCTGGGTCAGTCACCCCAGGGAACACTATAGCTCCATTCTTAGCTTGTTGACTTAAAGGTAGGAGGAGCCCAAAGTGTCCAGGCAATCTTAACTTCCAGTTTAATGGAGTCATTGTTGTGTCTCCTGGTGGCAGTGTTCCTCCATCTGGAACAAAGACCTCTAGGCAAGCGGAACGTAATGTTGTGGGAACAGGAAGCAAAAATTTTGCTAGTGGATCACTAGGGGTGATAGTGAGTGGTGCCACTTCTACTTCCACCACTTGATTTCTGGACACATGAATCCTGCCTATGCAAGAAAGAGTACCATATATTGGACGCTGATTCAAAGCATACATGGCCTTCTGGAGAACTGTGCCCTGGCTCTGCAAAGTATTGTCACCTAGTCGACTTTGTAATTGTGATTTCAAAAGGCCATTCCACTGTTCTATCAATCCGACTGCTTCAGAATGATAGGGAACACGGGAATTCCATGAGCATGAGCCCACTGCCTCTTTAGCCATAAAGTGAGTGTGTTGGTCAGAGGCAGTGCTGTGTGGATTACCATGATGGTGGATAAGGAATTCCATGAGTCCATGGATTATAGTATTGACAGAAGCATTGTGTGCAGGATAGGCAAACCTATATTCAGAGAAAGTATCTATTTCAGTGAGGAAAAACCTCTCCCCGTTCCTGATAAATGAAGTCCAATATAATCAACCTGCCACCAGGTAGCTGACTGATCACACTGAGGAATGGTGCCAGTTTGAATGCTGAGTATTGGTCTCTGCTGCTGGCAAAATTGGGCACTCAGCAGTGGCCATAGCCAAGTCGACCTTGGTGAGTGGAGGTCCGTGTCACTGAGCCCATGCATAACCTCCATCCTTGCCACCACAGCCACTTTTTTCATGGGCCCATTGGGTGATGACACGGGTGGCTGGGGAAAGAGGCTGAGTGATGTCCACAGAACAGGTCGTCCTATCCACTTGATTATTAAAATCCTCCTCTGCTGAAGTCAACCGTTGGTGACCACTCACATGGGATACAAATATCTTCACAGTTTATGACTCAGAGAGGTCCATCCACATACCTTTTCCTCAAATTTCTTTGTCACCAATTTTACAATCATGCTTCTTCCAAATCCCTGACCATCCAGCCAAACCATTGGCTAGAGCCCATGAATCAGTATATAATTGCACATCTGGCCATTTCTTCCTCCATGCAAAGTACACAACCAGCTGTGCTGCTCAAAGTTCTGCCCCTTGGGAAGATTTCTTTATACTGCTGTCCTTCCGGGATGTCCTAGGAAGGGGCTCTAGTGCTGCAGCTGTCCACTTTTGGGTGGTGCCTGCATTTCATATAGAACCATCTTTGAACCAGGCCCTAGTAATCTCTTCCTCTGTCAACTGATCATAGTGAACCCCCCCATGAGGCCATCAGTGCAGGCTAGGGGAGAGAAGGCAAGATGGCAGGAGTGGAGACCATGGGCATTTGAGCTACCTTCTCATATAACTTGTGCCTTCAGGACCTGCTCAAGCATGATCACGTATACACCACTTCATTTGATGATAGAATACTGATGTGCACAACCCACTTTATGGCTAGATGGGTCACAGAGTGCCCAGTTCATGATAGACAGTTCGGGTCACATGGTGACTTTATCACCCATAGTCAATCGTTCAGTTTCCACCAAGGCCCAGTAACAGGCCAAGAGCTGTCTCTCAAAAGGAGAGAAGTTATCTGCAGAAGATGGCAGACCCTTGCTCCAAGATCCTAGAGGCCTCTGCTGTGATTCACCTGTGGGAGCCCGCTAAAGGTTCCAAACAGCATCCCTGTCTGCCACTGACACTTCAAGCACCATTGGATCTGCTGGGTCATATAACCCAAGTGGCAGAACAGCTTGCACAGCAGCCTGGACCTGTTGCAGAGCCTTTTCCTGTTCTGGACCCAACTCAAAACTGGCAGCCTTTTGGGTCACTCAATAAATGGGCCAGAGAAACACGCTCAAATGAGGAATATGTTGCATCCAAAATCCAAATAGGCTCACTAGGCATTGTGCTGATTTCTTGGTTGTAGGAGGAGCCAAATGCAGCAACTTATCCTTCACCTCAGAAGGAATATTTTGACGGCCTCACACCACTGGACCTGTAGAAATTTTACTGAGGTAGAAGGTCTCTGAATTTTAGTCGGATTTATTTCCCATCCTCTGGCATGCAAATATCTCAGCAATGAGTCCAGTGTATTTGCTACTTCTTGCGCACTGGATCCAATCAGCATAATGTCATCAATGTAATGGACCAGTGTGATATCTTGCAGAAGCAAAAAATGATCAAGGTCTCTCTGAATAAGATAATGACACAAAGACAGTTGATATACTCCTAAGGTAGGAAAATAAAGGTATGTTACTGACCTTGCCAGCTGAAGGCAAATTGCTTCTGGTGGGCCTTATGGACAGGAATGGAGAAAAAGGCATTTACCAAGTCAATGGCTACATACCAGGTACCAGGAGATGGGTTAATTTGCTCAAGCAATGAAACCACATCTGTTACAGCAGCTGCAATTGGAGTCACTACTTGGTGAAGCTTACGATAATCCACTGTAATTCTCCAAAATCCATCTGTCTTCTGTGCAGGCCAAATTGGAGAGTTGAACGAGGATGTAGTGGGAATCACCACCACTGCATCTTTCAAGTCCTTGATGGTGACACTAATCACAGTCCCTCCAGGGATGCAATATTGTTTTTGATTTACTATTTTTCTAGGTAGAGGCAGCTCTAATGGCTTCCATTTGGCCTTTCCCACCATAATAACCCTCACCCTACCAGTCAGGGAGCCATTGTGGAGTTCTGCCAGCTGCTAAGTATGTCTATGTCAATTATGCATTCTGGCACTAGGGAAATGACCACAAGATGAGTCCAGGGACCCACTGGACACTGGACACTGTAAATCGGACCTGAGCTAAAACTCCATTAATTACCTGACCTCTATAAGCCCCTACTTTAACTGGAGGACTATAATGACATTTTTGCTTGCCTGGAATCATCAGCTCAGAGCCAGTGTCCAGTAGTCCCCAAAATGTCTGAACATTTCCCTTTCCCCAATGCAGCTACCCTGGTAAAAGGCCGCATGTTTCTTTGGGGAAGGATGGGAGAAAGATTATGTGTTCCTTGGTTCTCCACATATGGTCAAAGGTATTATGTATAGAGTCACTAAACTCCTTGCCTCTCACAAGCCGTGAAACTTCAGGAGTTTGTTAAGTATTAACTCACACAATCACAAGGGCTCACAATAGGCCATCTGCAAGCTGAGGAGCAAGGAAAGCCAGTCCGAGTCCCAAAACTGAAGAACTTGGAGTCCGATGTTCTAGGGCAGGAAGGGTCCAGCGTGGTAGAAAGATGTAGCCTTGGAGGCTAGGCAATCTAGTCTTTTCACATTTTTCTGCCTGCTTTATATTCGCTGGTAGCTGATTAGATGGTGCCTACTCAGATTAAGGGTGGGTCTGCCTTCCCCATCCCACTGAGTGAAATGTTAATCTCCTTTGGCAGCACCCTTGCAGACACACCCAGGATCCTTTGCATCCTTCAATCCAATCAAGTTGACACTCAGTATTAACCATCACAGGGAAGCACATGAAAAGATGCTGAATATCATTAATCGTTAGATTAATGCAAATCAAAACAATGAGATACCACCTCACACCCTTTATTAAAACCTTTATTAAAAGGCTTACTATAAAAAAAAACTGGAAAACAGCAAGTGTTGGTGAAGATGTAAAGAAATTGGAACATTTGAGGGCTGTTGGTGGGAATGGTAAAATGGTGTAACTGCTATGGAAAACAGTATAATGGTTCTTCAAATAGTTAAAAATAGCACCACCACAGGGTCTAGCAATTCCACTTTTGGGTTTATACCCAAAACAGTTGACAGCAAGGTCTCAAATAGATGGCTGTATACCTATGTTTATAGCACTATTCACAATAGCCAAAAGGTGGAATCAACCCAAATGAATTGGTAAGTAAAGTCATGTATATACATACAATGGAATATTATTCAGCTTTTGAAAGAGAAGGGAATTCTGACACATGCTATTGCATGGATGAAACTTCAGGACATACTAAGTGAAATAAACCAGTAACAAAAGGCAAATATGTATGATCTACTTGTATGAGGTACCTAACATAGTTGAATTCACAGAGAAAAAGTAGAATGGTCTTTGCTAGGACTGGGAGGAGAGGGAAATGTGGAGTTGTTTAATGAGTATAGAATTTCAGTTTGGGAAGATGAATAAAGTTCTGGAGATGGATGGTAGTGATGGTTGAACAATAATGTGAATGTACTTAATGCTACTGAACTATATACTTTAAAACGATTAATTTTTTTGTTATGCATATGTATCACGTTATTTTTAAAAGGACCAAATACTTAAATGTAAGACCTAAACTTACAAAACTCTTTGAATAAAACTTAGGGGAAACTCTTTATTATCTTGGATTTGGCAATGAATTATTTGATATGATACCAAAAGCACAAGCAATAAAAGAAAAAATGGATAAATTTGACTTCATCAAAGTTAAAAAAATCCTTTTGTACATCAAACAACACTATCAAGAAAGTGAGATGACCATCCAAAGAATGGGAGAAAATATTTGCAAGTCATGTATCTGATGTGTCAAGTGTTTAGAATATATCAAGAAATTCTACAAATAAACAACAAGAAAACAAACAATTTAAAACTGGTGAAAGGATTTGAATAGACATGTCTCCAAAGAATATATACAAATAGCCAAAAAGCACACAAAAAGATGCTTGACATCATTAGTTATTAGAGGAATGCAAACAAGACCATGATAGATACCCACTAGGATAGTCAAATTAAATAAATGAATGAATGAAAAATAATAACTCTTGGTGAGGATGTGAAGAAATCAGAATCTTCATACATTGCTTCTAGGAATGTAAAATGGTATGACTGATGTGAAAACAGCTGTGCAAATTTTCATGAAGTTAAATATGTAATTACCATGTGACCTAGAAATCCCACTCCTAGATATATACCCGAAATAATTGAAAACAGGTGTTCAAACAAGTACTTATACATGACTGTTCATAGCAGCACTATTCACTATAGCCAAAAGGTAGAAACAGTCCAAATTTTCATCAGTGAATAAATGGATAATGAAGGTGTTGTGTGTCCATACACTGGCTGGAATTTTATTCAGCCATGAAAAGGAATGTAGTACTGATACATGGTACAACACGGATGAACCTTGAAAATATTATGCCAGGGCTGGGCGTGTGGCTCATCCTGTAATCCCAGCACTTTGGGAGGCCGAGGCAGGCGGATCACCTGAGGTAGGGAGTTCAAGACTCACCTGACCAACATGGAGAAACCCCATCTCTACTAAAAGTACAAAATTAGCTGGGCATGGTAGTGCATGCCTGTAATCCCAGTTACTTGGGAGTCTGAGGCAGGAGAGTCACTTGAACCCAGGAGGCAGAGGTTGCTCTGGCTGCCCTGAATATTTTCTTTATTTCAACCTTGGAGAATCTGATGATTATGTGCCTTGGAATTGATCTTCTCATGGAATATCTTACTGGGGTTCTCTGCATTTCCTGAATTTGAATGTTGGCCTGTCTTGCTAGACTGGGGAAGTTTTCCTGGATGATATCCTGAAATATATTTTTGAACTTGGTTCCATTCACGCCATCTCTTTCAGGTACCCCAATCAGTTGTAGGTTTGCTCTCTTTACATGATTCCATATTTCTCAGATCTTATTTGTTCATTTCATTCTTTATTCTCTATTCTTGACTGTCTTGTTTCAGAAAGATAGTCTTCAAGCTCTGAGATTCCTTCCTCTGCTTTATTTATTCTGCTATTCATACTTATGATTGCATTGGAAAGTTGTCATACTGTGTTTTCTAGCTCCATCAGGTCTGTTATATTCCTTCCTAAACTGGCTATTCTGGCTATCAGCTCCTCTATTGTTTTCTCATGATTCTTAGCCTCTTTGCATTGGGTTACAACATGCTCCTTCTAGTTCAGTGAAGTTTGTTATTACCCACCTTCTGAAGCCTCCTTCTGTAAATTCAGCCATCTTAACCGCAACCCAGTTCTGTGCCCTTGCTCGAGGTGTTGCCTTCACTTGAGAGGGGTAGAGACACTCTGGCGTTTTGTTTTCAGCATTTTTGCGTTGATTATTTCTCATATTTGTGAGCTTATCTACCTTCAATCTTTGAGGTTGATGACCTTTGAATGAGTTTTTTGTGGGGTCTTTTCTGTTGATGTTGTTGTTTTCTGTTTCCTTTTCTTTTAACAATCAGGCCACTCTCCTATAGGGCTGCTGTGGTTTGCTGCGGGTCTGCTCCAGACCCTACTTGCCTCATTTTTTTTTTTTTTTTTTCCATACCTGGATGTATCACCAGTGAAGACTGTGAAACAGCAAAGATGGCAGCCTTCTCCTTTCTCTGGAAGCTCCATCCCAGGCGGGTACTGACCTGTTTCTGGCCCAAATGCACCTATAGGAGGTATCTCGAGACCCCTGTTGGGAAGTTTCACCCAATCAGAAAGAATGGAATCAGGGACCCACTTAAAGAAGCAGTCTGGCTGCTTTTTGGTAGAGCAGGTTTGCTCTACTGGAGGGAATCCACCCTTGTCCAGAAAATTTGAAGTCTGAAAAGCCAGCAGACTGGAATGGCTGAATCAACTGCACCACAGAGATGACAGCCACCCATCCCCATGGGAGCTCTATCCCAGGGAAAGTTCAGAACTCTGCCCCTATAACCCTAGGTGGAGTGGCTGAAGACCCCACAGAGAGGTCCTGCCCAGTGAGGAGAAATGGGTCGGGGTCCCACTTAAAGAAGCAGTGTGGCCAGGCATGGTGGCTCATGCCTATAATCCCATCACTTTGGGAGGTCGACGCAGGTGGATCACCTTAGGTGGGGAGTTCGAGACCAGCCTGACCAACATGGAGAAACCGTGTCTCTGCTAAAAATACAAAATAAGCCAGGCATCATGGCCCATGCCTGTAATCCCAGCTACTTGGAAGGCTGAGGCAGGAAAATCACTTGAACCTGGGAGGTAGAGGTTGCAGTGAGCTGAGATTCTGCCATTGCACTCCAGCCTGGGCAACAAAAGTGAAACTTCATCTCAAAAAAAAAAAAAAAAAGAAAGAAAAACAAAGCAACAAAAAAAAGAAGCAGTCTGGCCACAATCTGCCAAACCAGCTGTGCTGCATTGTGTTGTATATATTTAACGTAAATAGATAAGTCCAAAATTTTCCAAACTGACCCTTCCTCATCGGGACAATTTTCTTTTTTTTTATTTATTTTTTTATTATTATTATACTTTAAGTTCTAGGGTACATGTGCATAACGTGCAGGTTTGTTACATATATATACTTGTGCCATGTTGGTGTGCTGCACTCATCAACTTGTCAGCACCCATCAATTCGTCATTTATATCAGGTATAACTCCCAATGCAATCCCTCCCCCCTCCCCCCTCCCCATGATAGGCCCCAATGTGTGATGTTCCCCTTCCCGAGTCCAACTGATGTCATTGATCAGTTCCCACCTATGAGTGAGAACATGCGGTGTTTGGTTTTCTGTTCTTGTGATAGTTTGCTAAGAATGATGGTTTCCAGCTGCATCCATGTCCCTACAAAGGACGCAAACTCATCCTTTTTTATGGCTGCATAATATTCCATGGTGTATATGTGCCACATTTTCTTAATCCAGTCTGTCAGAGATGGACATTTGGGTTGATTCCAAATCTTTGCTATTGTGAATAGTGCCGCAGTAAACATACGTGTGCATGTGTCTTTATAGCAGCATGATTTATAATCCTTTGGGTATATACCCAGTAGTGGGATGGCTGGGTCATATGGTACATCTAGATCTAGATCCTTGAGGAATCGCCATACTGTTTTCCATAATGGTTGAACTAGTTTACAATCCCACCAACAGTGTAAAAGTGTTCCTATTTCTCCACATCCTATCCAGCACCTGTTGTTTCCTGACTTTTTAATGATTGCCATTCTAACTGGTGTGAGATGGTAGCTCATTGTGGTTTTGATTTGCATTTCTCTGATGGCCAGGGATGATGAGCATTTTTTCATGTGTCTGCTGGCTGTATGAATGTCTTCTTTTGAGAAATGTCTGTTCATATCCTTTGCCTACTTTTTGATGGGGTTGTTTGTTTTATTCTTGTAAATTTGTTTGAGTTCTTTGTAGATTCTGGATATTAGCCCTTTGTGAGATGAGTAGATTGCAAAAATTTTCTCCCATTCTGTAGGTTGCCTGTTCACTCTGATGGTAGTTTCTTTTGCTGTGCAGAAGCTCTTTAGTTTAATTAGATCCCATTTGTCAATTTTGGCTTTTGCTGCCATTGCTTTTGGTGTTTTAGACATGAAGTCCTTGCCCATGCCTATGTCCTGAATGGTACCACCTAGGTTTTCTTCTAGGGTTTTTATGGTATTAGGTCTACACTTAAGTCTCTAATCCATCTTGAATTAATCTTCGTATAAGGAGTAAGGAAAGGATCCAGTTTCAGCTTTCTACTTATGGCCAGCCAATTTTCCCAGCACCATTTATTAAATAGGGAGTCCTTTCCCCATTTCTTCTTTCTCTCAGATTTGTCAAAGATCAGATGGCTGTAGATGTGTGATATTATTTCTGAAGGCTCCGTTCTGTTCCATTGGTCTATATCTCTGTTTTGGTACCAGTACCATGCTGTTTTGGTTACTGTAGCCTTGTAGTATAGTTTGAAGTCAGGTAGCATGACGCCTCCGGCTTTATCCTTTTGACTTACGATTGTCTTGGCAATGCAGGCTCTTTTTTGGTTCCATATGAACTTTAAAGCAGTTTTTTCCAATTCGGTGAAGAAACTCATTGGTAGCTTGATGGGGATGGCATTGAATCTATAAATAACCTTGGGCAGTATGGCCATTTTCACGATATTGATTCTTCCTATCCATGAGCATGGTATGTTCTTCCATTTGTTTGTGTCCTCTTTGATTTCACTGAGCAGTGGTTTGTAGTTCTCCTTGAAGAGGTCCTTTACATCCCTTGTAAGTTGGATTCCTAGGTATTTTATTCTCTCTGAAGTAATTGTGAATGGAAGTTCATTCCTGATTTGGCTCTCTGTTTGTCTGTTACTGGTGTATAAGAATGCTTGTGATTTTTGCACATTAATTTTGTATCCTGAGACTTTGCTGAAGTTGCTTATCAGCTTAAGGAGATTTTGGGCTGAGACAATGGGGTTTTCTAAATATACAATCATGTTATCTGCAAACAGGGACAATTTGACTTCTTCTTTTCCTAACTGGATACCCTTGATTTCTTTCTCTTGCCTGATTGCCCTAGCCAGAACTTCCAACACTATGTTGAATAGGAGTGGTGAGAGAGGGCATCCCTGTCTTGTGCCAGTTTTCAAAGGGAATTTTTCCAGTATTTGCCCATTCAGTATGATATTGGCTGTGGATTTGTCATAAATAGCTCTTATTATTTTGAGGTACGTTCCATCAATACCGAATTTATTGAGCGTTTTTAGCATGAAGGGCTGTTGAATTTTGTCAAAAGCCTCTTGTGCATCTATTGATATAATCATGTGGTTCTTGTCTTTGGTTCTGTTGATATGCTGGATTACGTTGATTGATTTGCGAATGTTGAACCAGCCTTGCATCCCAGGGATGAAGCCCATTGATCATGGTGGATAAGCTTTTTGATGTGCTACTGAATCCGTTTTACCAGTATTTTATTGAGGATTTTTGCATCGATGTTCATCAGGGATATTGGTCTAAAATTCTTTTTCTGTGTGTGTTTCTCTGCAAGGCTTTGGTACCAGGATGATGTTGGCCTCATAAAATGAGTTAGGGAGGATTCCCTCTTTTTCAGTTGATTGGAATAGTTTCAGAAGGAATGGTACCAGCTCCTCCTTGTACCTCTGGTAGAATTCAGCTGTGAATCCATCTGGTCCTGGACTTTTTTTGGTGGGTAGGCTATTAATTATTCCCTCAATTTCAGAGCCTGCTATTGGTCTATTCAGGGATTCAATTTCTTCCTGGTTTAGTCTTGGAAGAGTGTAAGTGTCCAGGAAATTATCCATTTCTTCTAGATTTTCTAGTTGATTTGCATAGAGGTGTTTATAGTATTCTCTGATGGTAGTTTGTATTTCTGTGGGATCGGTGGTGATATCCCCTTTATCATTTTTAATTGCATCTATTTGATTCTTCTCTCTTTTCTTCTTTATTAGTCTTGCTAGCAGTCTGTCAATTTTGTTGATGTTTTCAAAAAACCAACTCCTGGATTCATTGATTTTTTTGGAGGGTTTTTTGTGTCTCTATCTCCTTCAGTTCTGCTCTGATCTTAGTTATTTCTTGCCTTCTGCTAGCTTTTGAATGTGTTTGCTCTTGCTTCTCCAGTTCTTTTAATTGTGATGTTAGAGTGTCAATTTTAGATCTTTCCAGCTTTCTCTTGTGGGCATTTAGTGCTATAAATTTCCCTTACACACTGCTTTAAATGTGTCCCAGAGATTCTGGTATGTTGTATCTTTGTTCTCATTGGTTTCAAAGAACATCTTTATTTCTGCCTGCATTTTGTTATGTAGCCAGTAGTCATTCAGGAGCTGGTTGTTTAGTTTCCATGTAGTTGAGCGATTTTGATTGAGTTTCTTAGTCCTGAGTTCTAGTTTGATTGCACTGTGGTCTGAGAGACAGTTTGTTATAATTTCTGTTCTTTTACATTTGCATTACTTACAATTATGTGGTCAATTTTGGAATAAGTGCGATGTGGTGCTCAGATGAATGTATATTCTCTTGATTTGGGGTGGAGAGTTCTATAGATATCTATTAGGTCTGCTTGGTGCAGAGATGAGTTCAATTCCTGGATATCCTTGTTAACTTTCTGTCTCGTTGATCTGTCTAATATTGACAGTGGAGTGTTGAATTCTCCCATTTTTATTGTATGAGAGTCTATGTCTCTTTCTAAGTCTCTAAGGACTTGCTTTATGAATTTGGGTGGTCCTGTATTGGGTGCATATATATTTAAGATAGTTAGCTCTTCCTGTTGAATTGATCCCTTTACCATTATGTAATGGCCTTCTTTGTCTCTTTTGATCTTTGATGGTTTAAAGTCTATTTCATCAGAGACTAGGATTGCAACCCCTGCTTTTTTTTGTTCTCCATTTGCTTGGTAGATCTTCCTTCATCCCTTTATTTTGAGCCTATGTATGTCTCTGCATGTGAGATGGGTCTCCTGAATACAGCAGACTGATGGGTCTTGACTCTTTATCCAGTTTGCCAATCTGTGTCTTTCAATTGGAGCATTTAGTCCATTAACATTTAAGGTTAATATTGTTATGTGTGAACTTGATCCTGCCATTATGATATTAACTGGTTATTTTGCTTGTTAGTTGATGCAATTTCTTCCTAGCCTCGATGGTCTTTACATTTTGGCATGTTTTTGCAATGGCTGGTACCAGTTGTTCCTTTCCATGTTTAGGGCTTCCTTCAGGGTCTCTTGTAAGGCAGGCCTGGTGGTGACAAAATCTCTAAGCATTTGCTTATCTGTAAAGGATTTTATTTCTCCTTCACTGATGAAACTTAGTTTGGCTGGATATGAAATTCTGGGTTTAAAATTCTTTTCTTTAAGAACGTTGAATATTGGCCCCCACTCTCTTCTGGCTTGTAGAGTTTCTGCCGAGAGGTCTGCTGTTAGTCTCATGGGCTTCCCTTTGTGGGTAACCCGACCTTTCTCTCTGGCTGCCCTTAAGATTATTTCCTTCATTTCAACTTTGGTGAATCAGGCAATTATGTGTCTTGGAGTTGCTCTTCTCAAGGAGTATCTTTGTGGTGTTCTCTGTTTTTCCTGAATTTGAATGTTGGCCTGCCCTACTAGGTTGGGGAAGTTCTCCTGGATGATATCCTGAAGAGTGTTTTCCAACTTGGTTCCATTTCCCCCTCACTTTCAGGCACCCCAATCAGACGTAGATTTGGTCTTTTTACATAATCCCATACTTCTTGCAGGCTTTGTTCATTTCTTTTTCTTCTTTTTTCTTTTGGTTTCTCTTCTCGCTTCATTTCATTCGATCCTCAATCGCTGATACTCTTTCTTCCAGTTGATCAAGTCGGTTACTGAAGCTTGTGGATTTGTCACGTATTTCTCATGTCATGGTTTTCATCTCTGTCATTTCATTTGTGACCTTCTCTGCATTAATTATTCTAGCTATCAATTCTTCCACTCTTTTTTCAAGATTTTTAGTTTCTTTGTGCTGGGTATGTAGTTACTCTTTTAGCTCTGAGAAGTTTGATGGACTGAAGCCTTCTCTCATCTCGTCAAAGTCATTCTCTGACCAGCTTTGATCCGTTGCTGGCGATGAGCTGCACTCCTTTGCAGGGGGAGATGCGCTCTTATTTTTTGAATTTCCAGCTTTTCTGCCCTGCTTCTTCCCCATCTTTGTGGTTTTATCTGCTCTGGTCTTTGATGATGTTGATGTACTGATGGGGTTTTGGTATAGGTGTTCTTCCTGTTTGATAGTTTTCTTTCTAATAGTCAGGACCCTCAGCTGTAGGTCTGTTGGAGATTGCTTGAGGTCCACTCCAGACCCTGTTTGCCTGGGTATCAGCAGCAGAGGTTGCAGAAGATAGAATATTGCTGAACAGCGAGTGTACCTGTCTGATTCTTACTTTGGAAGCTTCCTCTCAGGGGTGTACTCCACCCTGCGAGGTGTGGGGTGTCAGACTGCCCCTAGTGGGGGATGTCTCCCAGTTAGGCTACTCAGGGGTCAGGGACCCACTTGAGCAGGCAGTCTGTTTGTTCTCAGATCTCAACCTCCGTGTTGGGAGATCCACTGCTCTCTTCAAAGCTGTCAGACAGAGTCGTTTGGGTCTGCCCAGGCCTCTGCTGCTTCCCCTGTTGTTTTTTAGCTGTGCCCTGTCCCCAGAGGTGGAGTCTACAGAGACAGGCAGGTTTCCTTGAGCTGCTGTGAGCTCCACCCAGTTGGAGCTTCCCAGTGGCTTTGTTTACCTACTTAAGCCTCAGCAATGGCGGGCACTCCTCCCCCAGCCTCGCTGCTGCCTTGTGGTTAGATCGCAGACTGCTGTGCTAGCAATGAGGGAGGCTCCGTGGCCATGGGACCCCCCCGGCCAGGTGTGGGTGTAGTATCCTATAAGCTAACGGTGTGCCCGTTTGCTTAAAGCGCAGTATTGGGGTGGGAGTTACCTGATTTTCCAAGTGTTGTGTGTCTCAGTTCTCCTGGCTAGGAAAAGGGATTCCCTTCCCCCTTGTGCTTCCCAGGTGAGGCAATGCCTCGCCCTGCTTCAGCTCTCGCTGATCGGGCTGCAGCAGATGACCAGCACCGATTGTCCGGCACTCCCCAGTGAGATGATCCCAGTACCTCAGTTGAAAATGCTGAAATCACCGGTCTTCTGTGTGGCTCCTGCCGGGAGTTGGAGACTGGAGCTGTTCCTATTCGGCCGTCTTGCTCCGCCCTGATCGGGACAATTTTCACTCTCTAAAACCGGCAGGCTGAAATGGCTGAGTTCACTGAACTGCAGAGATGGTGGCTCCTCCACCTCCCAGGAGCTCTGTCCCAGGGAGAAATCAGAGCTCTCTCTGTATAACCTTGGCTGGAGTGGCTGAAGTCCCCACAGAGAGCCTTCACCCAGTGAGGAGAAATGGATTGGGGTCCTGCTTAAAGAAGCAGCCTGGCCACAACCTGGCAAAGTAGGTATGCTTCATTGTGAGGGGTCCTTACTCCTCCAGACCATTTGCACTTTCCAAAGCTGGCAGGCTGGAATGGCTGAGCCAACTGAACCACAGAGATGGCAGCCACCCCTCCCCACAGGAACTTTATCCCATCTCAGGCAGACTTCAGCCTGTTGCAGTTGACTGGCTAGAATTACAAGCCAGTGTGTCTTAGATTGTATAGTGCCATGGAAGTGGGGCCTTCAGAACGACACTGCTTGACTGTCTGGATTTAGCCCTCTTCTTAGGTATATGTACAAATGGATCTCCCACCTTGCTTCGGATACTGGGGCTGGAGTATGTAAAACTCCCGGGTCTCCATGTGTGGCTGAGCAGCTGCTCTGCCATGACTCCACGCAGCTTTGAGTATCGGACTCAAGGCCCTGGTGGCATGGGATCACCAGAGGATCTCCTTATCAGCGGGTTGCAGTGATCTGTGGGAGAAGCATGATTTCCAGAGCAGGGTGGCACAATCATTCACCAATTCCCTTGTCTTGGGGTGGGGCCTTTTTTTTTTTTTTTCTTGTCTCTGTACCACTCCTGGGAGGGCTGTTTCCCCACCCTGCTTTTCTTCATTCTCTATGAGTCTAGTTGTTTGCCTAATCAGTCCCAATGAACAAACCTGTATATTTTAGTTGAAGGTGCTGAACTCACTCACCACTTTCATTCCTCTCCGCGAGTGCCACAGACTGCTGCTTCTAATCAGCCATCTAGGCCCTTCCCATACTACCTACTGACCTTTGAAGGGGAAAAATAGTTGTGTGAATTTGTTCAGTTCATTGGAGAATCTTTAGCACCCTAGGCTAAGGATTAATTGCCTATAATGCACCACATTCATTGTAATAGCCAAAAATGCCCCTACATATTTCCACATACCCCATGCAGGGTACTTAATTCTCACTCTACCTGAGAATGACAGTACCATAAAAATGCACGACTAGGTGTGGTTCTGAAAACAGAGTGTTTGATTTTATATGTTTCCACTTTTTTAAGTTAGATATATTTAAGTTATCTCAAATATTTTATTATTTGTTCTACTATTTTATAGAAGTATAATATACAGACTCTACTCCCAGAATTAAGTTTTAAAGAGAATAATTTGATGAATGTGTCCCCATATATTATACCTATGTAATCACTACCCGGGTTAAAATTTTAAACATTTCTAGTACCTCATAAATCTTCATGCCTCTTTTCTTTCTTTTTTTTTTTTTTTTTTGCTAAATGAAAATATACTTTTTATTGAACAAGGGTGATACTTTTTTCCACAGTCACTCAGCAAACATTTACTGAGCAGCATCCCTGCTAACAGTACTGTATGAATTCTTTTATTTTTTTTTATTATTTATTTATTTATTTTTATTATACTTTAAGTTCTAGGGTACATATGCATAACGTCCAGGTTTGTTACATATGTATACATGTGCCATGTTGGTGTGCTGCACCCATCAACTCGTCAGCACCCATCAATTCATCATTTATATCACGTATAACTCCCCAATGCAATCCCTCCCCCCTCCCCCCTCCCCATGATAGGCCCCATTGTGTGATGTTCCCCTTCCCGAGTCCAAGTGAGCTCATTGTTCAGTTCCCACCTATGAGTGAGAACATGCGGTGTTTGGTTTTCTCTTCTTGTGATAGTTTGCTAAGAATGATGGTTTCCAGCTGCATCCATGTCCCTACAAAGGATGCAAACTCATCCTTTTTTATGGCTGCATAGTATTCCATGGTGTATATGTGCCACATTT
>NC_045445.1:78181671-78182035 GCF_002776525.5 Piliocolobus tephrosceles
TGTGTCTTTGTAGTAGCATAATTTATAATCCTTTGGGTATATACC
Organism: Piliocolobus tephrosceles; assembly: GCF_002776525.5. Lineage (NCBI taxonomy): Eukaryota > Metazoa > Chordata > Mammalia > Primates > Cercopithecidae > Piliocolobus > Piliocolobus tephrosceles. The sequence goes on from NC_045445.1 coordinate 78,181,717, forward strand.
CACTAGTGGGATGGCTGGGTCATATGGTACATCTAGTTCTAGATCCTTGAGGAATCGCCATACTGTTTTCCATAATGGTTGAACTAGTTTACAATCCCACCAACAGTGTAAAAGTGTTTCTATTTCTCCACATCCTCTCCAACACCTATTGTTTCCTGATTTTTTTAATGATTGCCATTCTAACTGGTGTGAGATGGTATCTCATTGTGGTTTTGATTTGCATTTCTCTGATGGCCAGTGATGATGAGCATTTTTTCGTGTGTCTGTTGGCTGTATGAATGTCTTCTTTTGAGAAATGTCTGTTCATATCCTTTCCCCC
>NC_045445.1:78182435-78202347 GCF_002776525.5 Piliocolobus tephrosceles
AGATCCCATTTGTCAATTTTGGCTTTTGCTGCCGTTGCTTTTGGTGTTTTAGACATGAAGTCCTTGCCCATGCCTATGTCCTGAATGGTACTACCTAGATTTTCTTCTAGGGTTTTGATGGTATTAGGTCTAACATTTAAGTCTCTAATCCATCTTGAATTAATCTTCGTATAAGGAGTAAGGAAAGGATCCAGTTTCAGCTTTCTACTTATGGCTAGCCAATTTTCCCAGCACCATTTATTAAATAGGGAATCCTTTCCCCATTTCTTGTTTTTGTCAGGTTTGTCAAAGATCAGATGGTTGTAGATGTGTGGCATTATTTCTGAAGGCTCCGTTCTGTTCCATTGGTCTATATCATGCCTCTTTTCAAATCAGCCTCCTCTCGGAGGTAACTACTGCTCTAACTTCTATCACCATAAATTGTTTTTGCCTGTTTTTGAAGTCCATAAAAAAGGAATCATAGTTGGTGCTATTCTATGTATACCTTTCACTGAACACAGTGTTTTTCAAATTTATCCATATTGATGCAGTTTTCAGTAGATTCCTTTGATTGCTGTTAGTTATTCCCTTTTATCACACTTGATTTAACCATTCAGCCATTGAAGTATGCTTGTTTCCATTTTTGTGTGTTATGAATAAAGCTCCAGCGAACATTCTTCTACATGTCTTTTGGCCTATAAATGTAGTTGTTCCTCAGTATCCACAGGGGATTGGTTTCAGGACCTCCCATAGATACAAAAATTGCAGATGCTCAGATTTCTTATATAAAATGGCATAGTATTTGCATGTAACCCATTCACAGCCTCCTACATAATGTTAAATCATCTCTAGATTACTTATACCTGAATGGTATTGCCTAGGTTTTCTTCTAGTGTTTTTATAGTTTTCGGTCTAACATTTAAGTCTCTAATCCATCTTGAATTAATTTTTGTATAAGGTGTAAAGAAGGGATCCAGTTTCAGCTTTCTACATATGGCTAGCCAGTTTTCCCAGCACCATTTATTAAATAGGAAATACTTTTCCCATTTCTTGTTTTTGTCAGGTTTGTCAAAGATCAGATGGTTATAGATGTGTGGGGTTATTTCGGAGGCCGCTGTTCTGTTCCATTGGTCTATATCTCTGTTTTGGTACCAGTACCATGCTGTTTTGGTTACTGTAGCCTTGTAGTACAGTTTGAAGTCAGGTAGCATGATGCCTCCAGCTTTGTTCTTCTGGCTTAGGATTGTCTTGGCAATGTGGGCTCTTTTTTGGTTCCCTATGAACTTTAAAGTAGTTTTTTCCAATTCTGTGAAAGTCATTGGTAGCTTGTTGGGGGTGACATTGAATCTATAAATTACTTGGGCAGTATGGCCATTTTCATGATATTGATTCTTCCTATCCCTGAGCATGGAATGTTCTTCCATTGGTTTGTGTCCTATTTTATTTTGTTGAGCAGTGATTTGCAGTTCTCCTTGAAGAGGTCCTTCACATCCCATGTAAGTTGTATTCCTAGGTATTTTTTTATTTTTATTTTTGTATTATTATACTTTAAGTTCTACGGTACATCTGCACAACATGCAGGTTTGTTATATATATACATGTACCTTGTTGGTGTGCTGCACCCATTAACTCATCCCAAATTAAAACCACAAAGAGATACCATCTCACACCAGTTAGAATGGCAATCATAAAAAGTCAGGAAACAACAGATACTGGAGAGGATGTGGAGAAATAGGAACACTTTTACACTGTTGGTGGGACTGTAAACTAATTCAACCATTGTGGAAGACAGTGTGGCGATTCCTTAAGGATCTAGAACTAGAAATACCATTTGACCCAGCCATCTCATTACTGGGCATATAACTAAAGCATTATAAATCATGCTACTGTAAGGACATATGCACATGTATGTTTATTGCAGCACCATTCACAATAGCAAAGACTTGGAACAAACCCAAACGTCCATCAATGGTAGACTAGATTAAGATTTCTAGGTATTTTATTCTCTTTGTAGCAATTGTGAATGGGAGTTCACTCATGATTTGGCTCTCTGTTTGTCTGTTATTGGTGTATAAGAATGCTTGTGATTTTCACATTGATTTTGTATCCTGAGACTTTGTTGAAGTTGCTTATCAACTTAAATGGAGATTATGGGCTGAGTCGATGTGGTTTTCTAAATATACAGTCATGTCATCTGCAAACAGGGACAATTTGACTTCCTCTTTTCCTAATCGAATACCCTTTATTTCTTTCTCTTGCCTGATTGCCCTAGCCTGAACTTCCAATACGATGTTGAATAGGATTGGTGAAAGAGGGCATCCCTGTCTTGTGCCAGTTTTCAAAGGGATTGCTTCTAGTTTTTGCCCATTGAGTATGATACTGACTATGGGTTTGTCATAAATAGCTCTTATTATTTTGAGATATGTTCCATCAATACCTAGTTTATTGAGTGTTTTTAGCATGAAGGACTGTTGAATTTTGTTGAAGGTCTTTTCTGCATCTATTGAGATAATCATGTGGTTTTTGTCTTTGGTTCTGTTTATATGATGGATTATGTTTATTCATTTGCATTTGTTGAACCAGCCCTGCATCCCAGGAATGTAGCCAACTTGATCTTGGTGGATAAGCTTTTCGATGTGCTGCTGGATTCGGTTTGCCAGTATTTTATTGAGGATTTTCACATCGATGTTCATCAGGGATATTGGTCTAAAATTCTCTTTTTTTGTTGTGTCACTGCCAGCCTTTGGTATCACGATTATGCTGGCCTCATAGAATGAGTTAGGGAGGATTTCCTCTTTTTCTATTGATTGGAATAGTTTCAGAAGGAATGGTATCAGCTCCCCTTTGTACCTCTGTTAGAATTTGGCTATGAATCTGTCTGGTTCTGGACTTTTTTGGTTGGTAGGCTATTAATTATTGCCTCAATTTTAGAGCCTGTTATTTGTCTATTCAGAGATTCAGCTTCTTCCTGGTTTGGTCTTGGGAGGATGTATATGTCCAGGAATTTATCCATTTCTTCTAGATTTTCTAGTTTATTTTTGTGGAGGTATTTGTAGTATATTCTGATGGTAGTTTGTGTTTCTGTTGGATCGGTGGTGATATCTCCTTTATCATTTTTTATTGTGTCTGTTTTCTTCTTTATTAGTCTTGCTAGCATTCTAGCAGTCTATCACTTTTGTTGATCTTTTCAAAAAAAAAAAGCCAGCTCCTGGATTCATTGATTATTTGGTATTTTGTGTCTCTGTCTCCTTCAGTTCTGCTCTTATCTTAGTTATTTCTCGACTTCTGCTAGCTTTTGAATTTGTTTGCTCTTGTTTCTCTAGTTCTTTCAATTGTGATGTCAGGGTGTCGATTTTAGATCTTTCCTTTTTTCTCTTGTGGGCATTTAAGTGCTCTAAATTTCCCTATACACACTGCTTTAAATGTGTCCCAGAGATTCTGGTACGTTGTGTCTTTGTTCTCATTGGTTTCAAAGAACATCTTTATTTCTGCCTTCATTTAGTTATTTACCCAGTAGTCATTCAGGAGCAGGTTGTTTAGTCATTCAGGAGCAGGTTGTTTAGTTTCCATGCAGTTGTGTGGTTTTGAGTGAGTTTCTTAATCCTGAGTTCTAATATGATTTCACTGTGGTCGGAGAGACAGTTTGTTATGATTTCTGTTCTTTTACATTTGAGGAGTGCTTTACTTCCAACTATGTGGTCCATTTTGGAATAAGTGCAATGTGCTGCTGAGAAGAATGTATATTCTGTTGATTTGGGGTGGAGAGTTCTGTAGATGTCTATTAGGTCTGCTAGGTGCAGAGCTCAGTTCAAGTTCTGGATATCCTTGTTAACCTTCTGTCTCATTGATCTGTCTAATGTTGACAGTGGGGTGTTAAAGTCTCCCATTATTATTGTGTGGAGTCTTAGTCTCTTTTTAGGTCTCTCAGGACTTGCTTTATGAATCTGGGTGCTCCTGTATTGGGTGTATATATATATTTAGTATGGTTAGCTCTTTTTGTTGAATTGATCCCTTTACCATTATGTAATGGCCTTCTTTGTCTCTTTTGATCTTTGTTGGTTAAAAAAAAACAGATAAAGTCTGTTTTATCAGAGACTAGGATTGCAACCCCTCCTTTTTTTTGTTTTTGTTTTTGTTTGTTTGTTTGTTTGTTTTTTTTTTTTTTTTTTGCTTTCCATGTGCTTGGTAGATCTTCCTCCATCCCTTTATTTTGAGCCTATATGTGTCTCTGCACGTGAGATGGATCTCCTGAATACAGCACACGGATGGGTCTTGACTTTTTATCCAGTTTGCCAGTCTTTGTCTTTTAATTGGGGCATTTAGCCCATTTATATTTAAGGTTAATATTGTTATGTGTGAATTTGATCCTGTCATTATGATGTTACTTGGTTATTTTGCCTATTAGTTGATGGAGTTTATAATTTGGCATGTTTTTGCAGTGGCTGGTACCAGTTGTTCTTTTCCATGTTTAGTGCTTCCTTCAGGAGCTCTTGTAAGGCAGGCCTAGTGGTGACAAAATCTCCAGCAGTAATGTCAAATATTTTTAAACAATTCAAAAATTAGACTTCTAAAGGAGATTTTTATTTACCTATTATTGTCCAGCACTTCTGCACCAATACTATGAAGTAGGTATTATTTCTTCTATTTTACAGACAAAGAAACAGATTGAGAATGTCTGATTTTGCAAAGTGGTTTTCTATTAAGTGATAGACATGAGACTTAAACCCAGAAATTCTGCCCCCATATCCCTTTTTTCAACTCAGTCTACCCTTTGGCACAGATAGAATAAATGCTTTCAGGTTCGTATTACTTTTGAAGACCATTGGTATATATTTTGCAAGATTAGCAAAATATGGCACTATTGCAGCAACAAGCTCCATACCGGACTAAAAAAGTATTCAATAGTGAGAATATCTAAATTTCCACCTATTTACATGATTAGAATATGCAGACAATGTTACAAGCAGTCTCATCCAGCTTCTCCAAGGGTGTTATCAGTGTCATCTATGAAAACTCTTGCAACTTGATAAGCATGGTTAATTATCAACAGGACCCTGGCAAAAATATGTTACACATCTGTATGCAGCATCATATTATGAATCAATGGAAAGGGACAAGTATTGAAATCAGATGAATTGAGTTTGAAGTCCAACATTGCCACTTGTTAGTTGACTGAGTACAACTTTAGGCAAGTTACTTAATCTCTCTGTTTTATTTTCTTTATAAAACAATACACATATCTCATGCTTTTGATGATTGAGATAAAAGCCAGATTATTGAAATAATTATCCAGAGAACATTTTAAGACAAAGTGGTACCTGAGCTTCAAGGGTAGGTAACAAATAATTTTATTAAAGTAGTTATTGTTGTTGGTTTTAATCTTTTCTATTAACCTTAGATAATAAAGTCTTACCTTTCACTCCTGCTTCCAGTTCCACTTGTCCTACACAGACAAGGAGCGCTATGAAAATGAAGAGAGACCTGAGGTCCAGAAGCAGATGCTTGTTGATATGGCCAAAAAGCTACCGGTTTACACAAGAACTGGAAGTGGAGGTCAGTTCATCCAAAGGCAGCTAGAGAGGCAGCTCAGCAAGTATCTCAGAAAGGCTAAGTCATGTATGTTCTCAAACTAGCCCCTTTTTTATCCTCCCATCTTCTGAAAACCACTATGGAGATTTTTCTCTACATTTTTTTTTAATTTTAAACACATATCAAAGCTGGAAGAATTATATAGTAAACACCTGTATACCCCAAACTGGATTCTACTGCTAACATTTTTCTATGTTGCTTTATCACATATCTGTCCACATATGCATATCTCTATCTTTCATCAAGCCATCTTATTTTTCTGATGCATTTCAAAGTAAATAGCTGACATCAGTAAGATATATACCTAAATATTTTATTCTGTTTTGGTAAAATGTACGTACAAACACATGCATAATCTTAAGTGTACAATTCTATGTGTTTTGAAAACTGTACACATCTGTGTAACTAAACCCCCAATAAAATTGCCATCACCTCAGAAAGTTCCGTCATGCCTCATTTCCAGTCAATCCCACCCCACTCCACTCCCCACAGACAGCCACTATTCTGATAGCTTTTCACTATAAATTAGTTTTGTCTGCTCTCAAATTTTATTTAATTGGAATCACAGAATATATACTCTTGCATCTGGCTTCTTTTATTCAACATAATGTTTGTAAGATTCATCCATCTTTTTTTTTATTGCTGAGTAGCATTACATTGTATGAATGTATCAAAGTTTATCCATTCACTAGTTGATAAATATTTGGGTTGTTTCTAGTGTTTAGTTATAATGAGTCAATCTGCTATGAATTTTACTGTATAAGGATCTGTGCAAAGACATATCTTCTTTTTTCTTTAGTAAATATCCCATCCTGAATTTTACTCTTAGGTTTCATCTGCATGACTAAAACAGTACTTGCTGAACTAATTCTCCACTTTTTAAATTTTGAAAACCTACAGAGTTATGGGGAATATATTAAAAAGTTTGAAAACCATAGTTCTTCTGATATGTCATCCTAATATTTCTAATAAGGATAATTTTGTTTCACATTTCAAGGCTTTAGAAAGTTTACTCTCAGACACATATTCATTTGTTCATCATTTATTCGGCAAATATTTATTAAGATATATGGAAACTGGGGAAATTTTCCTATGTTCTTGATATTATATGATATTAAGGACTTGCTGTTAATTTTGTTAGCGCAATAATATAGTGGTTATGATTTTTAAAAATCTTCATGAATATGGAAATATTTATGGTTTGAAGTGACACAGTGTTTGGGATTTGTTTAAAATGATCAAGTAAAAAGCCAGTGGAAGAGATAGGTGAAACAAAAATGACACAGTGTTGATAATTGTTGAATCTGGGTAATGGTACTTACCATGGTACCTTTGCTACTGACTATTCGCTGGAACCTTGAGGTATTTGCAGCTCCCAGGATAGGCAATAATAGTAAAGGCTTCTCTGAGGAAATACCATTTGAAGACTTAAATGATAAGGATTTAGCCATGTGTATTAGTCAGCGTTCTCCAGATAAATAGAGCCAATAGAATTGTGTGTGTGTGTGTGTATACATACATACATAGAGAGAGAGATTATGAGGAATCAGCAAATGATTATGGAACCTGAGAAGTCCCACGGTCTGCCATCTGCAAGCTGGAGAATCAGGGAAGCTGGTAATGTAATTATAGTCTGAATTAAATGGTTTGAGAACCAGTAGTGCTGATGGTGTAAGCCCCAGTCTAATGGCAGAAAACTGATGTCCCAGCTCATGCAGTCAATGGCAGAAAACTGATGTCCCAGCTCATGCAGTCAGACAAGAGTAAATTCTCTCATCCTCTACATTTTTGTTCTGTTCAGGTCCTCAAAGGATTGGATGAGGCCCACCTGCATTGGAGAAGACAGTCGGCTTTGCACAGTCTAGATTTCAATGCTAATCTCACCCAAAAACACCTTCACAGAGACACCTAGAAATAATATTTAACCAAATATCTAGGTACCCCATGACCCGGTAAAGTTGACACACAAAATTAACTATCACAAGTCCAGCCCTTGTCAACTTGGCACCCATACACATCTCCTTAAACCATACTCTCCACTTAAAGACAATAACAAGGTTACAGTTTTACCTAACATGATACAAGTATCATGCATTCAACTGAAAACACACTAACCCCTTCCACAGAAGAATAGGTATTCTTAAGTGAGTTTACTTTTCTCCTTGCTATTTTGTTAAAAACTATTTAAATACTATGATATAAAATTAACAATACTTAAATACTATGATGTAAAGTCAATACACCTTATATTACATGATAAGGGAATAAGAGAAGGAAGAAAACAAAGATATTTGAGATACACACATACAATTGTATTCATAACAAAATAAGAAGGAAACACCCATAACAATAACAGACCTTGTTTCCGTAACTGGTCACATGGTCATAGCTGGTATTTATAGCTACTTTCTCCCACCATCCATTCTGTACTCCCTTTTCCCTTAGGAAACACCTCAGCTGGTACTGGTTTTTTACCTGATGTGGTGACCCAAATCTTCAGTTCTGAAGAGTCTGGGTCATTAATAGTCCTGCCTGAATTGAATTGTTGTGGTTTTCCATTGATCTAATCACTAGGCATGGTAACACTAAGAGACGCCCTAAGGCACCTCCTGTATTCTTAACATACTCTTTATTTCCTCCATTGCAGAGTAGTAATAGTCCAATTTACACTTAATAGTCTAAAAGTCTATTATACCAGTTTACACTCCCATTTCCACCCCTTGATTTCCACCCAGGACTCAAGGGGTGGAAATGGAAGTGGCTGCACTCACCATTATCCTTAGTTACCCACTAACAAAATTGCACTATTAAGTCTAATATACACTTCGTAATCTGGATCAGTTATCCCAGCCAACATTGCACCTGCCTCTTGTCCTGCTGATTCAGAGATATGAGGATTCCAAAGTACTGGGTGGCAGTCTTAGCTTCCAGTTCAGTGGAATCATTGTTGTGTCTCCTGGTGGAAGCATTCCTCTCTCTGGGACTAACACCTCTAGGCTAGCAAAGCACAAGGTTGCAGGAACAGGAAGAAAACATTTTGTTAGTGGGTCACTTAGGGTAATGGTGAGTGGTACCACTCCCATTTCTACCCCTTCATTTCTGGACCTGTGAATCCTAACAGAGAGTCAGCATCATCTATTGGACACTGATTCAGAGCATATACAGCTTTAAGGAAAACCTTGCCCCAGCCCTGAAAGGTATTGACACCTAACTGGCACTATAACTGACACTTCAAAAGACCATGTCACCACTCTGTCAAGCCAGCTGCTTCAGGATAATGGGGAACATGGTAACACCAGTAAATTCCACAAGCATGGGCCTATTGCAGCACTTCTCTTGCTGTGAAAGGAGTTCCTTGATCAGGCGTAATGATGTGTGGAATATCATGATGGTGGATAAGGCATTTTGTAAGTCCATGGATGGTACTTTTAGCAGAAGCGTAGCATGCAGGGAAGACAAATCTGTATCCAAAGTGTCTATTCCAGTAAGGACAAAACGCTGCCTCTTCCATCATAGAAGCACTCCAATGTAATCAACCTGATACCAGGTTGATGGCTCATCACCCCAGAGAATGGTGCTATATCGGGTGCTGAGTGTTGGTCTCTGCTGTTAGCAGATTGGGTAGTCAGGAATGGCAGTAGGCAGGTCAGCCTTGGTGAGTGAAAGTCCATATTGCTGAGCCATGTAACCTCTATCCCTGCCACCATGGCCACTTTGTTCATGAGCCCATTGGGCAGTAACTGGGGTGGGTGGGAAAAGAGACTGACTGGTAATCATAAAACAGGTCATTCTGTCTGTTTGATTATTGAAATCCTTCTCTGCTATAGTGCTATTTTCTGAATGTTTGTGTGCCCCTATCCCCAAGGGGATGATATTAGGAGGTGAGATCTTTGGGGAGGTGGTTAAGTGGTAGAACCCTCATGAATGGGATTAGTGTCCTTATAATAAGGCTCCAGAGAGCTGCTTTGCCCCTTTCACCATGAGAGGGCACAGCAAGAAAGCACTGTCTATAAAAGAGGCCCGCACCACACTAAAGCTCTTGGTACCTTGATCTTGGAACTCCAAGCCTCGAGAACCATGAGAATAAATTTGTTGTTTAGAAGCTACCCAGTCCATGGTATTTTGTTAGAGCAGCCCCAAATGGAGTAAGACATGTGATCAAACATGAGTGAGCATTCACACAAGACACAAATATCTTCACACATTTTTTTCCATTCAGAGAGGTCTTTCCACACACTTCTTTTCCAAATTTCCTTGTCACGAGGGCTGTCTTTACAAATGTATTTCTCACAGTGTTAGTGAAAGGTACATTTTCTATTCCTTCCCAGTGTGAGTGAGCAGAACTATTCTAACCTTCCATTCTCCTTAAGCCTTTGAATCCTCCCCTCAACATTAAACCAAGGCAGGTCCAGCATTTCCAATTTACTCACTGTGGGCCACCTTTTCATCATTTTTTAGCAAACCAACCAACCAAATTGTTAGAATGTTTTCCAACTCCCTGAGCTGCAACATTAAAATCAGAATCTCTGCTTATTAGGCCCCTATCAATAAATTTGACCAGATTCAACTTTATGTTTTTTCCAACATTAGTATTTGTTTCCATATGTGTTCCCTAGATTTCTAGCTGTATAAATTGGAAAATTTGAGTAGTTCTTTTGGAATGTAGTACATGTCTTTATGGGTCACACTTTGTACCTTACTTTTAGGGATCTGTTAGGGCTTGATTCCTATTATAGGTCTTAGAAGCAAAGAGGGTGGGTCCAGAGGAGAATCAACATTGTCCTGTATAGTGGCCTGAGTTTCCTTAAACAATGCAGTGTTGATCCCTTCAGACAGGATTGGAGAGGCCAATACCACGGGCAGTTGTAAGCTGCTTCCACTGGTTGCAGGGAGGCCTCCTCTCCTGGCAAAGAAAATGAATTGGAATTTAGGCACTCAGTATCCCTGGCTTCATAAGGTTCTTCCCACACATCCCCATCCTAACTTATAGGATCCGATTCTTTCCAAATCAGTGCCCTTATTTTAACACTAAATACCCTGCAAGACTGGGAGTTCGACTATCATTGTAATTCAGCTATTTACAGATGAAATTCTGTGGTTTTCAGCAATCTCAGTCCTGTGGCTACATGCAAGAAGCATCTCCTTTAGGAGATACATAGAAGCTTTCAGATCATTTATCCAGCACTTTGGCTGGGAATTCCTGAACTGATCCTTTTCTTTTAGCACTTTTTTCAATCATGTTAGAAGCTACAAGCCAACCTCATTTTATTCATTAGTTTTTCAAAAATGTTAAAAATTATCATATATAGTCACCCAGCTACTTGCTTCTCATAAATGGTTGATTAAGAGCATCTATTGAAGATACTTTGCATATTTCCATTGCCAGATCATGCCACAGATTACCAGTGCTCTCTTTATTACTTGATACAGTGTCACTCTTTATTACTTGATACAGTGTCATTAGCATCATCAAAACTAATAAGATTGAAGAGCCATTTCCAGAAACTTCAGAACCAATTCAGAAAACTCATTCCTAAAATTCTGTTTCTTTGGAATCACTATCAGTATAGGGTTCTCTATAGAAAATTTCTATATTTCTATAGGGTTCTCTATAGAAAAATAACAGTAAGATATGTGTATATAAATTATTGTGATTTACATTGAGGAATTAGCTCACATAATTATGGAGGCTGAGAAGTCCCACTGTCTGCCATCGGCAAGCTGGAGACCCAGGAAAAGTGGTGGTGTAGTTCTACTTTGAGCCCAAAGTGTAAGCACTAGGAGAAACAATGGTATAAGTTCTACTGCAAGTCCAAAGGCCTCCTGGGAACCTGAGAGCCAAAAGTGTAAGTTTCAGTTTGAGTCCGAAGTTCTGAAAACCAGGAAACCTGATCACATAAGTCCCAGTCTAAGGACAGACTGATGTCTTATCTCATGCAGTCAGGCAGAGAGAACAAATTCTCCCTTCCTCTGAATTTTTATCCTATTCAGGTCCTCAAAGGATTGGATGAAGCCCACCCACATTGGGGAAGACAATCTGCTTTACTCAGTCTACTGATTCAAATGCTAATCTCACCCAGAAACACTCTCACAAAGACACTTAGAAATAATGTTTAACCAAATATCTGGGCACCCTATGACTCAGTCAAGTTGACACATGAGATTAACCATCAGAATGAAAACCAGACAAAAAAATTGCAGATAGGAGGCAGGACCAACTTGCAGCTCCCACTTGGATGGACAAAACAACATGTGGAGACTCACACCGTGAACTTTTGCTCTAAGAACTACCACAGGAACATACCAGGAAAGCAGAAAGAATTCACAGATTCTTTGAAAGAAGCATCTTGCCACTGCAAACTCCGTGAGACAGCCAAAAACCTGTGAGTGCCCAAAGTGTGAGAGGGGGAAAGTCCACCTCTGAACACGCATCCTCACTGGGGAATCTGAAAATTCTGATCATGGGAAAAGGATTTAACCTTAGAGCTGAAACAAATTTGGAGAGCCAAGAGAAATATAAAAGTAGAGGAAGCAGTGGGAAGAACCCTGTAGGCACTCAGTCTTCAGGGAAGCCCAGGCTAGCCATTTCCTTGTCACTAGGGCTCTCTTTATTTCAAGGGTTCCTTGGAGAAGGGCCACAGGGAGAAGGAAACTACTGAACTTTGTTATAATTTCAACTGAACATGAATTTTCTTGGACATAATCCAGGGAGGTGAACGGGAAGTATAGATACGAGCACAGAAGCTGTGGCAGGCAGGGAGGGGCAAGGCCTGAAAGCCCTGCTTGCTTTCTCCGTGGGGACGCTTGTAGCAAGGCAAGATGTCAGCCCTGCAAACCAGCTTCCTAGATATAGACTAGGTGCTGTTGGTGGGGCTCGGTGAGAGTGAGACTGGCCTTGCTGGCTGCATGGGAGTTGGGTGAGGTCTGTCACTGCTGGCTTTTCTCCACTTCCCTGGTGACCTATATGATGTAGCAGAGGCAGCCATAATCCTCCTGGGAACATAACTCCATTAGCCTGAGAACCACAGCCCCATTTCCCACAGCAACCACAGCAAGCCCCACACAAGGAGAGTCTGAGCTCAGACATGCCTAACCTGCCCTGATGGCCTTTCTCTACATGCCATGGTAGCTGAAGATAAAATTTCCTGGGAGCTCTATGTCCCTGCCCATTGCCTGAGAAACCAGAATACTTATCCATGTGACCCTAGGGAAAGATTGAATCCCCACTATACTACCACAGCTGATGCTCTCTTGAAAGCCCCACCTCCTGGCTGGAGGCCAACCAACTCAAGCCGTTACAACAACACATAAAAGAACAACCCTGCTCTAAGAAAGGAGAAAACAACAGCTAATTCCACTGACTGGGACATCCTAGCTAACCAGAGGTCCTGAGTTTGTCCACGTAATAGCTTCACTGTTAGCACAAATGGCATTTGAGAAAACCAGGGCCATAAAAAAAACTACAATCAAGGATCCTCACAGAATCCACTTCAACTCCCCTCCTGCCTCCACTGGAGCAGGTGCTGGTATCCATGAGTGAGAGAACTGAAGACGGATCATATCACAGGACTCTGCAGACACTCCCCAGTACCAGCACAGAGTCTGGTAGCTCTGCTGGGTGGCTAGACCCAGAAGAGCAAATAACAATCACTGCAGTCTGGTGCTCAGGAAACCCTATCCTTAGAGAAATAAGGAGAACACCACATCAAGGGATCACCCAGTGGAGGAAAAGAATCTGAACAGCAGCCCTTGAGCCACAGAATGTTCCTCTGACATAGTCCACCCAAATGAGAAGGAACGAGAAAAACAATTCTGATAATATGATAAAGCAAGGTTCTTTAACATCCCCCAAAGACCACACTAGGCCACAAGCAATGGATCTAAACCAAGAAGAATCCTGTGAATTGCCCAGAAAAGAATTTAGAAGGTCAATTATTAAGCTGTTCAAGGAGGGACCAGAGAAAGATGAAAAATAACTTAAAGATATTTAAAAAAATTACAGGATATGGATGAAAATATCTCCAGAGAAATAGACAGCATAAATAAAAAAAACATCCACAGTTTCTGGAAATGAAACACACTTAGAGAAATGCAAAAGAAACTGGGAAGTTACAACAATATAATTGAAGAAGTAAAAGAAAGAACATCAGAGCTCAAAGAAAAGGCTTTTGAATTAACCCAATCTGACAAAGACAAAGAAAAAAGATTCAAAAACAATGAACAAAGCATCTAACAAGTTGTGTGATTATGTTAATTATGTTATTCTGAAACCTAAGAGTAATTGGTGTTCCTGAGGAAGAAGAGAGATCTAAGTGTTTGGAAAACTTATTTGGGGGAAAAACCGAGGAAAATGTCCCTGGTCTTGCTAGAAATATAGACATCCAAATACAAGAAGCTCAAAGAACACCCAGGAAATTCATAGCAAAAAGATCATCATATAGGCACACAGTCATTAGGTTATCTAAAGTCAAGACAAAGGAGAGAATCTTAAGAGCTGTGAGGCAAAAGCATCAGGTAACCTATGAAGGAAAAACTATCAGACTAACATCAGATTTGTCAGCAGAAACCCTGCAAGCTAGAAGGGATTGGGGTCCTGTCTTTTGCCTCTTCGAAGAAAATAATTACCAGCCAAGAATTTTGTATCCAGTGAAAGAAAGCTTCATAAATGAGGGAAAGATAAAGTCTTTTTTAGACAAACAAATACTGAGAGAATTTGCCACTACCAAGGCAGAGCTACAAGAAATGTTAAAAGGAGTTCAATATCATGAAACAAAACCTTAAATTACAGCAAAATAAAACTTTCTTAAAGCATAAATCTCACATGGCTTATAAAACAAAAACACAATAAAAAAAGGCATTCATGCAACATCTAGCATGATGAATAGAATGATACCTCACATCTCAATATTAATGTTGAATGTAAATGGCCTAAATCCTTCACTTCAAATATACAGAATGGCAGAATGAATAAAAATCTACCAACCAAGTATCTGCTGTCTCAACTCACCTAACACTTAAGGACTGATATAAACTTAAGGTAAAGGGGTGAAAAAAGATATCCAATGCAAATGGACACCAAAAATATGCAGGGTTAGCTATTCTTATAACAGAAACAAACAGACTTTAAAGCAACAACAGTTTAAAAAGACAAAGAGGGAAATTATATAATGATAAAAGGACAGTTAAACAGGAAAATATCACAGTCCTAAATATATATGCCTAATACTGGAGCCCACAGATGTATAAAACAATTACTATTAGACTTGATAAATGAAATAGAGGGCAACACAATAATAGTGGGGGACATCACTGCTCCACTGACAACACTAGACAGGCCATCAAGACAGAAAGTCAACAAAGAAATAGCAAAGAATCAATAGACTTAAACTGTACACTAGAACAAATAGACTTAACAGATATTTACAGAACATTCTACCCAACTACTGCAGAATATACATTCTATTCATAAGCACATGGAACATTATTCAAGATAGACCATATGATAGGCCACAAAACAAGTCTCAGTAAATTTAAGAAAATCAAAATTATATCAAGTACTTTCTCAGACCACAGTGGAATACAATTGGAAGTCAACTTTAATGGGAACCTTCAAAACCATGCAAATACATAGAATTTAAATAATCTACTCATGAATGATTGTTGAGTCAACAATGAAATCAAGATGGAAATTTTAAAAATTCTTTGAACTGAATGATAGTAGTAACACACCCTATCAAAGGCTCTGGGATACAGCAAAAGCAGTGCTGAGAGGAAAGTTCATAGCATTAAGTGTCTACATCAAAAAGTCTGAAAGAGCACAAATGGACAATCTAAGCTTACACCTCAAGGAACTAGAGGAACAAGAACAGACCAAACCCAAACCCAGCAGAAGAAAATAAATAACAAAAATCAGAGCAGAACTAAATGAAATTGAAAAAAAAAAATAAGAATACAAAAGATAAGTGAAACGAAAATCTTGTTCTTTGAAAAGATACAATTGATAGACAATTAGTGAGATAAACCAAGAAAAGAAGATCCAAATAAGCTAAATTTGAAACAAAAAGGGAGATATTACAACCCATAACAGAAATACAAAAGACCATTCAAGGCTACTAAGGATACCTTCATGGGCGCAAACTTGAAAACTTAGAGGAGATTGATAAATTCCTGGAAATATACAACTCTCCTAGATTAAACCAGAAAGAAATGGGAACTCTGAAGAGACCAGTAAGGGGCAGCCAGATTAAAATGGTAATAAAAAAATTGCCAACAAAAAAGTCCAGGGCCAGATGGATTCACAGCTGAATTCTATCAGACATTCAAAGAAGAATTGGTACCATTCCTACTGAAACTATTCCAAAAGACAGAGAAAGAGGGAATCCTCCCTAAATTATTCTATGAAGCCAATATTACCCTAATACCAAAAACGAGGAAAGAACATAGCTAGAAAAGAAAACTACAGACCAATATCCCTGATGAATATAGATGCAAAAATCCTCAACAAAATATTAGCTAACCAAATTCAACAGCATATCAAAAACATAATCCATCATGATCAAGTGGGTTTCATACCATGGATTCAGGGTTGATTTAACATAGGCAAGTCAATAAATGTGATACACCACATAAACATAAGTAAAAACAAAAATCACATGATCATCTCAATAGACGCAGAAAAAGCATTTGACAAAATCCAGCATCGCTTTATGATTAAAATCCTCAGCGAAATCAGCATAGAAGGGAAATAAGGTAATAAAAGCCATCTATTACAAACCCACAGCCAAATTATCCTGAATGGGGAAAAGTTGAAAGCATTGCTCCTAAGAACTGGAACAAGACGAAGATGACCATTTTCACCACTTCTATTCAACATAGTACTGGAAGTCCTAGTCAGAGTGATCAGACAAGAGAAAGAAATAAAGGACATCCAAATGAATAAAGAGGAAGTCAAACTGTTGCTGTTTGCTGATAATGTGATCATATACTTAGAAAATCCTAAAGACTCTTCCAAAAAGCTCCTGGATCTGATCAATGAATTCAGTAAAGTTTCAGGTTAGAAAATTAATGTATACAAATCAGTAGCAGTGCTATACACCAACAGCAACCAAGCTGAGAATTAAATCAAGAACTCCACGACTTTTACTATAGTGGAAAACAAACAAACAAACAAACAAACAAAACTTAGAAATATACCTAACCAAGGACGTGAAAGACCTCTACAAGGAAAACTACAAAACACTGCTGAAAGAAATCATAGACAACAGAAATAAATGGAAACATATCCCATGCCCATGAATGAGTATAATCAATATTGTGAAAATGACCATGCTGCCAAAAGCAATAGACAAATTCAATGCAATTCCCATCAAAATACCATCATCATTCTTCACAGCACTGGAAAAAAACAATTCTAAAATTCATGTAAAACCATAAAAGCCCGCATTAGCCAATGCAAGAGTAAGCAAAAAGAACAAATCTGGAGGCATCACATTACCTGACTTCAAACTATACTACAAGACTATAGTCACCAAAGCAACATGGTACAGGTATAAAAATAGGCACACAGACCAATGTAACAGAATAGAGAACCCAGAAATAAGCCCAAATACTTACAGCTAACTGATTTTTGATAAAGCAAACAAAAACATAAAGTGTGGAAAGACACCCTATTCAACAAATGGTGCTGGGATAATTGGCAAGCCACATGTAGAAGAATGAAACTGGATCCTCATTTATCACTGTATACAAAAATCAACTGAACTCAAGTTGGATCAAAGACTTAAATCTAAGACCTGAAACCATAAACATTCTAGAAGATAACATTGGAAAAACTTTGCTAGATATTGGCCTATGCAAATAGTTCATGACCAAGAACCCAAAGGCAAATACAACACAAACAAAGATAAATTGATGAGACTTAATTAAACTAAAAAGCTTCTGCACAGGAAAAGAAATAATCAGCAGAGTAAAGAGACAACCCAAGGACTGGGAAAAAAATATCCGCAAACTATGCATGTGACAAGGGACGAATATCCAGAATCTACAAGGAACTCAAATCAGCAAGAAAAAAGCAATCCCATCAAAAAGTGAGCTAAGGACCTGAATAAACAATTCTCAAAAGAAGATATACAAATAGCCAACAAACATGTGAAAAAATTCTCAACATCACTAATTTTCAGGGAAATGCAAGTCAAAACCACCATGAAATACCACCTTATTCCTTCAAGAATGGCCATAATTTAAAAATCAAAGCATAATAAACATTGGCTTTGATGTGGTGAAAAGGGAACACTTTTACACTCCTGGTGGGAATATAAACTACTACAACCACTATGGCAAAGCAGTTCCTCCATAAGGAACAGTATGGAGATTCCTTAAAGAACTAAAAGTAGATCTATCATTTGGTCCTGCAATCCCACTGCTGGATATTTACCCAGAGCAAAAGAAGTCATTATATGAAAAAGACACTTGCATAGGCATGTTCATTGCAACACAGTTTGCAGTCACAAATTATACAAATATGGAACCAGCCCAAATGGCCACCAATCAGTGAGTGAATAAAGAAAATGTTATATATATATATATATAGAGAGAGAGAGAGAGAGAGAGAGAGCCATAAAAACATACTGTGTATATATATGATAAACACCAACAACATTATACTGTATATATATACATTATTTTATATAATTTTATATACAGTATATATTATATATAATAATTATATATTTTATATATATACACTACTCAGCCATAAAAAGGGAACAAAATAATGGCATTCTCAGCAACCTGGATGGAGCTGGAGACCATTATTCTACGTAAAGTAACTCAGGAGTGGAAAACATTATATCATATGTTTTCACTTATGAGTGAGAGCTAAGCTATGAGGATGCAGAAGCCTAAGAATGATATAATTGACTCTGGGGACTCAGGGGAAAAGGTAGCGTGTGGCAAGGGATAATAGACTACACATTCTACACATTGGATACAGTGTATACTGCTCAGATGATGGGTGCACCAAAATCTCAGAAATCACCACTAAACAACTTATCCATGTAACCAAACACCACCTGTTCCCCAAAAACCTATTGAAATTTTAAAAAATCAAATAAAATTAACCATCACACCAGCAGAGGGATGATTATCCCAGGCAAAAGGAACTGCAAGCACAAAAAGCCCTGAAGCAGGAGCAAGCTTCATTACAAGAGCAGATAGGCAGCCAGTTTCACTGGAACATAGTATGAGGAGAGTTTTGCAAGATACATTTGAAGAGATAGGCAGAGGTTAGATGATACAGGACATGGTAAGGAGTTTGGGTTTTATTCTGAAGGTGTTGGAAATCCATTGAGAGTTTTAAGTGGAGAGTGATATGATCTGATTTACATTTTTTTATTATTTTATTTTTAGAAACAGTATCTTGCTCTATCACCCAGGCTGGAGTACAGTAATTCACTGTACTCTATGGATTACTGCAGCCTCGAACTCCTGGGCTCTAGTAATCCTACTGCCTTGGCCTCTCAAGTTGCTGAGGCCACAAGTGTGTACCACCATGCCTGGCTAATTTATTTTATTTTTTGTAGAGACAGGATCTTACTATGTTGTCCAGGCTGTTCTGGAACTCCTGATCTCAAACAATAGTTGTGCCTTGGTCTCTCAAAGTGCTGGGATTATAGACATGAGCCACTACACCAGATCTGATGTAGATTTTGACAGATCACCCAGCTACTCTGTATAGTAGGTCTTGTGAGGGGCAAGTATGAAAGCAGAGTGATAAATTACACAGCTATTGCAGTCAACTAGCTAAGAGACAGTGTGGCTTAAATGAGGATGGGGCATTGACAGTATATTTTAAAATATGCAAAAGGACCCAGATATGCATGTTCTTCTCCCTCCCTCTTTGACTCAATTACGCCCACAACTTTAGTCACTCACATACTTCCATTAGTAGAAGTGAACACAAATCTCTGCTGAATTAACTGTCTATTGTGTTGAATCAGTAATATGTGCTTAATGTACACTTTAGATGAAATTATTATATTAGTTCAAATTATTCATCATTTTAGTTTTTATACTTAATAATCACATTAAACACAGTCATACTCTATCAATGAACATCTAGAAAATGAGAGGGAAAGTAAAATACCTTTCATCTAAAGGAAAGGAAGGAAGGAAGGAAAGGAGGAAGGAAGGAAGGAAGGAAGGAAGGAAGGAAGGAAGGAAGGAAGGAAGGAAGGAAGGAAGGAAGGAGGAAGGGAGGGAAGGAAGGAAGGAAGAAAGGAAGGAAGGAAGGAAGGAGGAAGGGAGGGAAGGAAGGAAGGAAGGAAGGAAGGAAGGAAGGAAGGAA
>NC_045445.1:78202447-78240383 GCF_002776525.5 Piliocolobus tephrosceles
ACAGAGTCAAAAGAATCCTAAAATAAGAAGTCATCAAAACTGTACAGGTCACAGCCCTGCCAGCAACTTGCTGTGTGATCCTGGGCAAATCAGTTGATATGGCCCAGATCTTTACTTCCTTTATCTGTGAAATGATCAATTAAACTAATTGTTCTAGAATGTCTCTTCTGTTCCCCAAATTATTATTCTAGAAACCACTCTCTTTATCATGTTTTAGGAGTGTTATCCACCACATACAATCCAATCTCTGGAGACAGGAGATAAATTATGAATCCTTATTTTCAGATCAGAAAGTTGGGGGTAAATAGAGGCTAAATGATTTTTCAAGATCCCTCAAGCATTTGGTAGTATAGTTTGTTTTATAATGAAAGATCTTATGACAGATATCCAGATAAGAAACTTTTCCCCTTCCTTTCAGCCCCCAAAAGTGCTTTCAAAATTGGATCCAACAAGGAAAAGAATATGTACCCCAATTCTCTTATGCAATCTGCCTTTTGCTTGGTAACGTGAAATGAGTTTGACTATCTATAATCAGTGCGTAACAAGTCATCCAGATAAGCTAGTAAGATATAAGGTCTTGTATTGAGCCCTAAAAAGTGCTTACCACCTTATTTTTTTTATAGCTGTACGATTCTGTGACCGGTGTAATCTGATCAAGCCAGACCGCTGCCACCACTGCTCTGTCTGTGCTATGTAAGTGACGGCCATATTTCTCCCGAGCTGGGCTTGGCCACTGATGGTTGTCTAGACAACAAAATGACTGATCCTAACATGTAACCATACCTAGATAAGAGCGTTTCCTTTCAATCATAATGAGCATATGCCAAAACCCCTCACACGGTTGATGATGATTCAAGCTACTCTAAAGATCAGTAAGAGAAGTAAGACCACATTTTAAAAATAAACATCTTATTTGTGGACAATTTTAGACTTACAGATTTTTTGTGAAGATAGTTCTTATATGTCTCACACCCAGTTTCCCTTGTTGTTAACATCTTATATTTGTATGGTATATTTGTTACAATTAATGAACTAACACTGATACATTATTTTTAACTGAAGTCTACATTTAGATTTCCTCAGTTTTTCCATAATGTCCTTTATCTCTTTCAGGATCCCATCCAGGATACCACATTACATTTAATAGTAATGTCTCATCTCCTTAACTTCTCTTAGCTGTGGCAGTTTCCCAGACTTGTTTTTGATAACCTTGACAGTTTTTAGGATTAATGGTCAAGTAGTTGTAGAGTGTCCCTTGATTCAGATTTGTTTGATGCTTTCCTCATCATTGTTAGACTGGGGTAATATGATTTGGGGAGGAAGATCATAGAGTAAGGTGCCATTCTCATTACATCATATTAAGGGTACCTGTAAATATGACTTATCACTGAAATGTTAATTTTGATCATCTGGCTGAGGTAGTTTGTCAGGTTTCACCACTGTAAAGTTGTTCTTCCTTTCTATGCTTTACTCTTTGAAAGGAAGTCACTATACACAGCCAACACTAAAGGAATGGGAAGTTATGCCCTCCGTCCTTGAAGGTGGAGTATCTACCCAAATTATTTCAAGTTATTTTGCTTGGGACATTTATCTCTTCTCTTCATTTATTTATCTATTCAATCACTTATTTATATCAGTATGAAAGCATAAATATTCATTTTATATTTTGCATTATAACCCGATACTACTTTTTTGTTGCCCAAATTGTTCCAGCTTCATAAACCCCATTTTTATGTTGATACATGTAATCTTCATGCCTTTTCTCTTGAGTACTTATTCCACCCATATTTTTCTTACCCTTGATTCAGATAGAGGCTATAGCCATATATTTTCTTCTGTATTTTTATTAAACTAAGCATTAAATAAAATGATAGGAGACATAGTAGACCTGTATTAATAATCTGGAGTTTCCAATCCCTTTGAAAGGTTGGACTTATAGGCATGTAACTTGCTGCTGGCATGATCCCATAAAGTGTTGTTGTGATTACCTCATCCTAGGAATAACTGAGGGCCACAGTTTTGGAGTCACTATAGTGGAAATCTGAGAATGGGTATATTGGAACCATGTAAAAATACTGGTGAAACCTTGAGTTTAATTATGAGGTGTTGCTTCATTTCCATAGCCTCACTTATCACACTGTATTTTGTCCCCTTCGTAGGTGTGTGTTAAAAATGGATCATCACTGCCCTTGGTATGTCTGTTTGGTTCATTTCTTTTCTCTAAAAGGGTCAAAGTTGCTCAATTATATGCACTTTTCTAAGCACAGTTGTCACATGCCTGTTTCTGCTGCCATAATTCACTGGGTTTTATATTTCTATAGGGGACAGGGGATGGGTAACATTTAAAATGAAGAAAAAATATAACACCAAAGGTATGGTAGTGAATTCCTGGAGTTACAAAGCTAATGGTCTCCTATTCATTACTTTAGCAATTGAGCTTAGAAATGAAATACAGCACAAACATTTCTCCTTTTAACACTACACAATTCAGTTATGTTTCTAGCTGGCTTGATGTTTGAAATATTCTAGAATGTTAAATTCAGCAATTTTCCAAGTTTTGTATATCAGACCCAGCAGGCCAGTCTGAAATCACCTAACTACAAAAAGAACATGCCACAACTGTACCAAATGTAGCTGCTAAAACCATAATACATTTTTAGCAACCAGGATCCAGGTTTGCTTGGATGTGCCAGGAACTAGTCCAGAGCTATTAGGTAGGCCAGGTGTTGCTGTGCCTGTAAATGAAAGAAGAAACAAGTGAGACATGAACTTGTTTTTTCCAGTCTGTTCTTATTAAGGGACTTCTATCTCTATTGGGTTTTTACACGACACATAATGAAGCAGCAGAACTAGCACGATTCCATTGCCTAGTTCACTTATGTATCACTGTGCTCTCAATCAAGAGGTCCTGATTTCAAATTAGTTTTTCTTTTTTTTAGGGTTAATAACTGCATTGGATTTTCCAACTACAAATTCTTCCTTCAATTCTTAGCTTACTCTGTTCTCTACTGCCTGTACATTGCTACAACAGTCTTCAGCTATTTCATCAAATACTGGAGAGTAAGTTAAAAAATATCCTGAAGGGTCCCCCTAGAACAAATGCATACCCACTCCAACTTGTGACATTGTTCACCCTCTATCTTTTTACATTTTTAAATAGCTAATACTGTTGAAGTAAATGAAAGAGAAGGCACTAAAAACAGGTTTTCCATATTGAATACTCTGAGATTTAGGAAGCTGTTATTTAAAGATTCTAGCAAAACAAGTTTCTGTCATACATGAGAATCTTGCTAAGGCCTTCAGGAACCTAATCTCTTGACTCCTACTGATTGTTTACAATGTATTTCTCCAGCTGAGTTTTAAAGATCCACTTCTTACCAGTTATAGATTTGAAAAATGTTGAAACTAATTTTAATTCCCGTTTCCTAAGAAAAAGGATAACAAATCACTCCCCTGTTGTTAGAAAATACTTCCTAATTCCCTATTCAAAGGAGAGTTGCAGAATTCCTACTGTACAGAAAGATATACTGACTAATCTTCACATAATGGAGAGGGGTTTTTTTGTTTTGTTTTTTAACTTTGTTTGACAAACACTAGGTTAGCAATTAGGAGAATGGAGATCTAATACTGGATCTCTTACCTGCTTCACTGGCTCATTGCCAAGATCAAATGAAACAGATGTTGAAAGTGCTTTACCTTTCAAAATGTGATTCAAATAATTATACTGAAATCTCAAAAAAGTTATTTCATCCACTTGAAGATAAAAATTATATCCAACTACTTCCAAAAGAGAAAAACAAACTTAAGGCAGATTTTTTTTATTTACAAATGTGTACAAGGTCTAGCAGAAGTATAATGAAATATGTTCTTTTTAAATGTCATACTAGTGGACCCCAGGAGATATCCCTTCCCCACAACTCCAGTACAATTACTAAGACATCCATGATGAAGACTGTCCAAACCGAACCTGAATATCAAAAGGCAGATGTAGACAGAGCTACTAGTTATTAGGGATTGCACAAAAGCTTATATAACATGAATATCTCACCTCAAATGGAGACATAAAGCCATAGAGAAAGAACATGAATTCAGTGACCAGAATATAGATTATAATAAACGGAAGGAAAAAAAGGAGAAGGATAAGGCAATAGGAACCTAAATAGCCAAGAATATTTAAATTATTAATCAGTGCATTGATCCCTAGTAATATAGAAAAGATAGTATAGAAAATTATAGTGATGTGTGTTTTCCATTTCCCTTTCAACTTGTTGAATCAGTTCAGATATTTAATAACTTTAGGAATAAGGAATTATATAATAGATGTCATAATCATCAACTCAGGGATACAAACAAAACTTTATGCAGAAGTAAAACTTTTTCATAAATTTTCTATAAATATACAATGCTTCATCATCTCTTCCTTTGTCCATTTCACAGCACAGGATTATTGTAAAGTTACAATAATTTTAAAATATATTATAAAATCCACATACTGAGCTACTACCCTGAATGTAAAGGAAATCTGCTATGTCCCATCAGCAGGGAAAGTGTTGGCCTTGGTCTTCACTACAGACCTTTCTTGGTGCTTAACACAGTAGGCTACTGTTTAGGAACCACTTTTTACCCTCGTAACAAAATAAACACTATTGCATTTCACACATTTTGCCTTTAACCCACCTAGTCAACCAATAATCAAATATCACAATGCCAGCCAGGTGTCATGTGCTTTTTTCATTCTTGAAAGATATTTGGATATGAATTAATCATCAGAAATGTGCCAGTATTCACAAGTAATACCAAGAGTGAACATAACCTTGTTCTCTTTATATTCCCTCATGTTTTTTTTCTCCACAGTAGGCTAGCTCATGCCTCACAGATCAGAGGCAAGGAAATGTGTCCTGGCTTGCCCTAAAATGAAAAGGGCATTGACAGTTCAGAGAAATGCTTCTTTGCAGTCTCTTTAGCCAGATAACACTTTAATGTAGTTTAGGGATGGCTTTCTCAGTTTAAGTTGAATATCCCCTTAAAATAAAAAGTAAACACTGCCATGTATTTTGAAAGCCATGTATCAAGGAGACAAGCTGTGCTCCTATCAATAGCAACCTTCATTTGTATGGTACTTTACAGTTTTTGAAGCACTTTTATACCTCTTATCTCATCTGATCCTTACCACAACCCTGTGAAGTAGGCAGAGCATGAATTATTAGTCTTATTCAAAGATGATAAAAACTGAGGCTCATAGTAGTTTAGTGACTTGTCTATGATCACCCAGCTTGTAAATTTCAAAGTTAGGAGTTTCACCTAAGTCTGACCCTAAGCCCCATGAACTTACACACTGTACCATGTCCTACTGCCCATTACGGCTCTGCTGTGGAGAGCTCTAGCTCCATGGGAATAAAGATTTCAGAAGACCAACAGATTATTTATCTCTTCTCTATATTAAACAATAGCTACTTTGATAAGAGATTGATCTTTTCCTTATGCAAAAAATAGTAATACATTCCTCACATATTTGGCCATGGATCTCCTCACAGAGCTATGAATTATTTTAGAATCAGGAAAATAGCATTATTCTGCCAGTATTCATCTGATCTCTCTCTCTGATGGCTATTACTTTGAGTGATTTAGCTTGGTTATCTCCTGAGAAGGTATTTTTGAACATAGGGCTATCACCCTCTTCTAGCAAAAAAAAAAAAAAAAAAAGTTTAAGAACTCTATCAAGGGACAACACAGTAGATATGCTTTGGCAGACAGAAAAAATGTTCTTTAAGAGTAACTGGGCGGGGTGAGAGAAGAGACGTCAGCTCAGCCAGACAGACTGTGGAGTGACTTTGTATCAGTCCCTCTTGTCCAGCCATTTTCTACTACCCATTTATATGTGAAAAAATAAGCAGTAAAATAAATGTGAGCTTTAAAATATTTTTAAAACATTCTTTAAAAACTAAAGATTGTGAAAGCAAAAACACAGTCAAGGCAAAACCCACTGCAAAGCAATATATGGAGTTTTTTCTGTAAGTTCAAAATAAAACAAAAATCAATCTAATTCAGTTTAGGTGCTTAGGCCAAGAATTTGTAGAGGGATCATTTCAAACAAGAGAGTTTCAGGTAAATATTCTTGAAGGTTGAAGTTCTTAAGGTAGCTCTTTTCTGGGCTGCTCTGTCCCTATGCAATTTTCACTTGGACCCCCACTCAGCTGGCAGCATCTGACTGGCTGAAGATAACGGGAAGCATCCTTGTCTTCATCCTTCAGTATACAACCTGGAAGATTCCCAATATTTCCATACATAAAAATGAATAAAAATATTATCTCAGAGAAGAAAAAAGTCTGTACTATCTGAACTTGCCAAGTGTTGAAAAGCCTTAACTTTCTCCTTCCAAATTGGAGTAGAACTAGATCACTCAGAAGTTAAGGTCCACTTAAGAATCACATTTAACTTTATTACTAGAGAGAAATTGGAAATATTTCAAAGTGATTCATCACACTGAAACAATGATTATCACAGGGAAGGAGGAAATAAATAATAGTCATTCCCCCAACTGTTCACACCAAAATTGAAAATGTTTTCTAAGATTCTCTTCAGAAGATAAATGTTACATGCTGCGCATGTTACAGAACTTTATAACATTCATTCTGGTCTAGGCTGCATGTTGGAAAAAAAGGCTGGTGCCACATGGAAAATAAGATGTCCTAGATAACTATAAAAGTCTTTAGCCACCTACTTTTACAGTTGCCTGTAAAAATTCTGCTTGATTTTTACTGTCTAAACAGCTGTTTCACAGGAGGTAATATATCAGCACATTCTACTTCAGCTATAAAAAACAACCACACAAAATCTACAACAACTTTAAAATCAGGTTATGACTTATGGGTAGGACATTTTAAAATTCTACCTATATGTTTTAACTTCTTACATACATCACCATGACATTTTCAACATACACATGCCCGAGGAAACATGATATATAAAGAATTCCAGAATAACTTACCCTGAGACAAGAGGATAAGGCATATGAGTTCAAGATCTCAAACTAAATTGACTACAAGCTCTGAGAGGTTGCATACTAATTATGGCCCAAGAATAACCTTTTCACATTACCCTTTTATAATTGGTATGTAATATACTCTATTTTACACTGAACCGCACTTAAGCAAGGATCCATTTTAGGCTTTGTAGGCTGAGAGCACACTCACAGGTATCATCATTAACAGAAAGAACCATATTATAAAAATTTTACAGAATATTTTTTAAATTATAGCTAGACACTTTATACATGTGAAAAACTACTAACCTATATATTTTTTAAAACTAGCCATCCCCTTTTCCACTTTAATCTTTTGCTTGTTTATTATTTCTTTTCTAGGGGGAATTACCCAGTGTTCGCTCTAAGTTCCATGTCCTTTTTCTTCTCTTTGTGGCCTGCATGTTTTTTGTCAGCCTTGTGATTCTCTTTGGTTACCATTGTTGGCTTGTCAGCAGAAACAAAACCACCTTAGGTAAGACTTAATATTAAGATTAGGAAAAAACATATTAATGTGTATCAGAGGGACCTGTGGATTGTTCCCAAGTAAAACTTCCAGTGAAGCATTTTAGCTGCATGACATCTCTCTACCCCCAAACTGAGACAGATGAAAATACATTTGACCAAAATAGAAAGGCATAGTGAATGAAGCTTATAGGCTAATTATGAGAATATTTTTTAATGAAACCCCACACAGAAACAAAAATGGCCATTGTTCTTTATAGTGCATACTGCTCCCAAGGTTAATAGCTCAGAAGATTTCTAAAAGGTGTTCACATGAGGAAATTAAAGAATCAGTACAGAAGGGGATGTCAGAAGGGAGAAGTAAAGGTTGATAAAGACAGTAGGATCTAATTTATTATGCACATCTAAAACCAGAGCCCTGAGAAAAAATCCAAACCAACCACAACAAGATTCCAAAAGTCTTGAGAAACAAAAAAAAATCAGTAAATATCTGTAACCAACCACAACAAGATTCCAAAAGTCTTGAGAAACAAAAAAAAAATCAGTAAATATCTAATCATCAAGGGGCTGTTTAGGTGCTGTGGGAATGAGATAAACACATTGAACAAATGATTCTCTAGAAAATAAGTAAAATACATGAACATATTTTCTGTCAGTTACTCTATAGGCTGTTATTTGGAAAACTATATTTCTGATGGATTCCAGTACATTTTATTTCATCTATGATGAAATAAGTATTTACATTGTGTACAAATCAGTACGTGAGGAGTGAGGACAGTGTCCAAGTTTTGAATGTTGAATGTTTAGCTAGGATAGATTTGAGAAAAGTTTAGTGCAAAAGCTACTACACGTTGGGAATTTATTTGCTAATAATGCTAACAGCTAAGAAAGTATTTGCAATCTACTGGCCATGCATGATGGTTCACTCCTATAATCCCAGTACTTTGGGAGGCCAAGGCAGGAGAATCACTTGAGCTGAGGAGTTTGAGACCAGCCTGGGCAACATAACGAAACCCCATCTCTACAAATAAAAATAAAAATAATTAGCTGGGCGACTATTCACAATAGCAAAGCCATGGAATCAGCCTAAAGGTCCATCAATGGCAAACTAGATAAAGAAAATGTGGTACATATACACCATGGAATGCTACGCAGCCATAACAAAGAATGAGATCCTGTCCTTTGTAGCAACACAAATGAAGCTTGAAGCCATTATCCTAAGTGAACTAACTCAGGAACAGAAAATCAAATACTTCATGTTCTCACTTATAAGTGGAAGCTAAAGACTGAGTACACATAAACACAAAGAATGGAACAACAGACACTGGGGCCTATTTGAGGGAGGAGTATGGGAGGAGGGAAGGGTTCAGAAAAATAAAAATTCACTCGGGTACTATGCTTAGTACCTGGGTGACAAACACCAAATCCTCAAGTCACAAATTTACCTATATAACAAACTTGTACATTTACCCTGAACCTAAAATAATAGTTACAATATTTTTAAAATAATAATCATTAGCTGGGTGTGGTGGCATGTGCCTGTGGCTGCAGCTTCTCCATAAGCTGAGATGGGAAGATTGATTGACCCTGGCCAGGAGTTTAAAGCTGCAGTGAGCTAAGATTGTGCCACTGCACTCTAGCCTGGGTGACAGAGCAAGATCCTGTATCTATTAAAAAAAAATAAAGTATTTGCACCCATTTTCTTAACCAAATATATATGTAGCCCCTAGTTGCTAGGATGGTAGATTAGCACATTTGGCTTAGAGATCAGCTACAAAGTGGAAAACCACTAAAAGCTTCGTGATAACAGAGTCTGAAAACAAAGAACAAATGAGAAACAGTCAGATGCAGCCAGAGTCCAACAGTGAAATCATTTACTTAATGGGATAAATGTGTGTCTAAAAATAATGTTCTCTAACATGGTCCCATTCCTTACAGTCTTTGAAGTGATTATGGCTCACCAATTAACATTTTATCTGAAGTAAAACTCAGTTTCTTACATTGCAGGCTTTAGCATGAACACTTTCATTTTTGAAATGTTTCAAAACCAAATCAATGTTATTACCATCTCTTTATGTCATTATTTTCTTCCCAGCTCTAAAGACGGTAGCCATTCGGTTGTTGTTGCCACTTAGATTCAAATAAAGTGCTGTTAAATCTGTTCCTATACTCTAAATTCAGCAGTACAAAATACATACTACCCCCATGGCTGCTTAATTATTTTTACCACCATGTGTTTCCCCTGTCTTTTAAAAAGAGAGTTCTAATTCTTTATATGCAGTAACAAGCTTAGTTTGTGTTAAGTGATTAAACTGGTTTTTACTAAGTAATTTAGCAATATCTAAAAATTGTTGATCAATATTAGCAATTAAAAATTGCTAAGCAATATCTGTGCTACCACAGCAAAAAGATATGATAGAACCAAGTCACATACATGGAGAAATGTAAAATCATGACTATGCTGAAATATGTTTCTTTATTGTTTTCTTCCTCTTTTCTTCAACTCTCCTGCCCTGCCTTAGAGGCCTTCTGCACTCCAGTGTTTACAAGTGGCCCAGAGAAAAATGGGTTCAACCTTGGCTTCATCAAGAATATCCAGCAGGTGTTTGGAGATAAGAAGAAGTTCTGGTTAATACCTATTGGTTCCAGGTGAGTAAATATTACCACTGGAAGAAGTTAGTACTGGACCATGCCTTAAACCAGCAAATTCAATTTTGATTGTAGTATGCAGCAGGTATCAGTCCAATGTGAAACTCTATTCCCCAAGTTCTTCATTTCTAGGTTAGTAAAGACAAATAAAGACGTGAGGGTCTGATAAAATAGATATTCTCATGCTTTCTTTGTGGCAGTGTGCAGTGGTACTACCAATCTTTTATAACTGAATTTGGTAATATCTATCAAAAAACATAAGAATCTACATGTCCAGCATCCCAGTAATTCCATTTCTGGGAATTGAATCTACCCTAAAGACAGAGACAAACTATGCACAAAAATGTCCATCACAGCATTATTTGTAGCCAATAATCAGGAAACAACCTAAATATCCAAAAATATGGGAATGGATAAATAAATGTGTGTGTGTGTGTGTGTGTGTATGTATATATACTGGATGGAATATTACACAATCAAAAGTAATGGTTATAAAGACTATGTCACAAAAGGGAAAGTGCTTACTATATTTTAAGTGGAAAATGAAAAATCCAGTACAGTGTGATTAAAAACATAAGTATATATGGAAGAAAAACAGCAGAAGAGAAATATACCAAAAAGTGTTTAAAATAGTACTATATTTTAAGTGAAAAATGAAAAATTCAATACACTGTGATTAAAAACATAAATATATATAGAAGAAAAACAGCAGAAGAGAAATATACCAAAAAATGTTAAAAATGGTAAGGGCAATAGTCTTAGAAATTATTTATCTTTTCTCCATTTTACATATTTTGTGGTTAATACTAATTTTATGAATAAAACATATAAAAAGCAAGAACAAAGATTAATTTGAGGTTATAGGTAATTCTTTTTTTTTATTATTATACTTTAAGTTCTGGGGTACATGTGCAGAACATGCAGGTTTGTTACATAGGTACGCACATGCCATGGTGGTATGCTGTACCCATTAACCCATCATCTACGTTAAGTATTTCTCCTAATGCTATCCCTCCCCTAGCCCCCCAACCCCCGACAGGCCCTGGTGTGTGATGTTCCCCTCCCTATGTCCAAGTGTTCTCATTCATCAACTCCTACTTATGAGTGAGAACATGCTGTGTTTGGTTTTCTGTCCTTGTGTTAGTTTGCTGAGAATGATGGTTTCCAGCTTCATCCATGTCCCTGCAAAGGACATGAACTCATTTTTTGGTGATTACATAGTATTCCATAGTGTATATGTGCCACATTTTCTTTATCCAGTCTATCATTGATGAGCATTTGGGTTGCTTCCAAGTCTTTGCTATTGTGAACAGTGCCGTAATAAACATATGTGTGCATGTGTCTTTATGGTAGAATGATTTCTAATCCTTTGGGTATATACCCAGTAATGGGATTGCTGGGTCAAATGGTATTCTCATTCTAGATCCTTGAGGAATTGCCACACTGTCTTCCACAATGGTTGAAGTAATTTACACTCCCACCAACAGTGTAAAAGTGTTCCTATTTCTCCACATCCTCACCAGCATCTGTTGTTTCCTGATTTTTTAATGATTGCCATTCTAACTGGCATGAGATTGTATCTCATTGTGGTTTTGATTTGCATTTCTCTAATGACCAGTGATAATGAGCTTTTTATAATAAGTTTGTTGGCCACATAAATGTCTTCTCTTGAGAAGTGTTTGTTCATAGCCTTTGCCCACTTTTTGATGGGGTTGTTTGATTTTTTCTTGTAAATATGTTTCAGTTATTTATAGATTCTGGATATTAGCCCTTTGTCAGATGGATAGATTGCAAAAATTTTCTCCCATTCTATGGGTTGCCTGTTCACTCTGATGATAGTTTCCTTTGCTGTGCAGAAACTCTTTAGTATAATCAGATCCCATTTGCCAGTTTTGGCTTTTGTTGCCATTGCTTTTGATGTTTTGTTCATGAAGTCTCTGCCCATGTCTATGTCCTGAATGGTATTGCCTAGGTTTTCTTCTAAGATTTTTATGGTTTTATATCTTATATTTAAGTCTTTAATCCATCTTGAGTTAATTTTTGTATAAGGTGTAATGAAGGGATCCAGTTTCAGCTTTCTGCATATGGCTAGCCAGTTTTCCCAACACCATTTGTTAAATAGGAAATCCTTTCCCCATTGCTTGTTTTTGTCAGGTTTGTCAAAGATAAGATGGTTGTAGATGTGTGACATTATTTCTCAGGGCTCTGTTCTGTTTCATTTTTCTATATATCTGTCTTGGTATCAGTAGCATGCTATTTTTGTTACTGTCGCCTTGTAGTACAGTTTAATTTGAGGTTATAGGTAATTCTTAGAACTGCAGCCATTATGCAGGGAAAGTAGTGGATGAGAAATAAACAGTCAAGCTTGTGTTCTGTGAATGACTTTGTGAACCAGATTGAACCACCATCAACAAAACTAATTCTGGAGCAGAGCTTGCTTTTAGCCTTCTTGCAGCCCCCTTTCGGTCCCCTCCTTAGACAGGGATACATTCATGTTCACTTAGTTGAGGAAACTTTGTTGGGGGTAGGGTGGTAATTATGGAAAATTTCTGCTTGATTGATTGCCTTTATACTTCCTGTGTAGCAGTTAGTATTTTACAGACTCATTTATTTCAGAGATGTGGTGTATCCAACTAACCTGTCTATAAAGCACAAGGCAAAACTATGTCAGTGGGTAATATTGATTAATAACTGTTACCAGGTATTACCTATACCCTATTCACATACTCACATACACAAATATACATACATCATCACCACATCAAAGGGAGGTGTAAAATGAGTCTTCTCTGGAATAAAGAACAAAACCAAAAATCAAGGCCCATTCATTTATAATCAGTATACTTACATTCTCTTTAGAGTGCTATCAATAAAATCTGTCAACTTTCAATTTACCATATACGTGAACAGGAGAAAAGGCATAGATAACATCAAAAGTCATTCAGACTTAAAGGTGGAATGCATTCAGATACCTAAACTGAAATGTTCAAACTGTAACCTCTTCTAGCTGGGGCCAGCTCAGTTCCCTCCAATGCATCCCATCTGTTAGTGGACAGAAATTAACCAGGGAGTTGACGCTAGCTTACCACAGGTAGCCACAAAACGAGACCCCACATGTGGATAATTGCCCCCAAAATCTGCAGTCTAAAGATGGCTCACTCTGACTCTTTCCCCTAGTTCCTAATAACCTTTCTGCCGTGCACACCAAATAAATAACAGTGCATTCAGGCATTGTCTTTCACCAATTCACATCAGCTTATCTCCACTGTATCCAATGTTTCAGAGACTGGTCATCTTTCTTGAAAACGTAGAATCAAAGCAGTAAGATAATGGGATACAAATTTGTATCATCATCATTAAGTGATAGGTATGAAGCTTGCTGTGTGTGCATATTGCTATACTGGGCATTTTGGGAACCAAACTACAGAGTTGCTTACAAACAAGTTAACACTGATGCAGACACACAAATAAGATATGGAAATTAAGAGCAATATAGCAACTAAATGATGCTATTGTAAGAGTCCATTCCGCCACGACTTTAGACAATAAGACTAAATATGCCTAAGAACCTCCCTCTTGTTTTTAAGAGGATTATAACCTTCACAAAAGTCTATGTCAGCTGCAATAGCTCACTGCCTTTCTTTTCCCACCAGCCCTGGTGATGGACACTCCTTCCCTATGAGGTCTATGAATGAGTCACAGAACCCACTGCTAGCAAATGAAGAACCCTGGGAAGACAATGAGGATGACAACCAAGGTAAGTTGGGTCAAAGACTATGAAGTCCACGTTAATACAACCAATGTAATGTAGTGAGTAAATAGTAAATAGTGAGTAAATCCAGAAAGATTTTATAAGCATGTCAACCTCATAAGTGTCCTCTGGATGGAGGAGAGCAAGTGTGGCCAGATTTGTTTAGTAACCATGGGAAATTTAGATAAGATTAGATTGCAGCTTGGGAGGTTCCTTACCAGCTTTGTGATTCCGTGATTTATATCACCAGTCAGATATACATCTGGATATATATGGATTTCTAAACAATCCTGCTGGGTAGTCACTTGTAGTGCTTTGCTTGAATGTGGAGTTCAATTTAATCAATGGGCAACAATTCACCTTTCTCCATCCTCCTTCATTCACATTGGTTAAATTTTCTTTAAAATCGTATGCTCAGTCTCTTTTTAGAATGGTTTAAATACACTAAAAACTAAAAGATAGTAATGGGACAGGCCTACACATGCATGTAGTCTACTTTTCTAAAAGGAAGAGGGGCAAAGGAAAATAAGTTCCAACTTTCTACTGCCCGGTCACTGGGTCATCCTAAGGCATTTTGTAAAGAGTTAAAAGTTGAGTTCTCATGTAATGTATCCCCATTGCCAGCCCTATTCCTTGTCTCCACCTGTTGCTGTGCCTACTTTTGTGCCTCCAACATATACTTATGTTGCTAATACCAGCCATTAGAGAGTCATTTTGGCTACTGTTCCCAATAATGCAGTAGCTGGCAGCAATTTTGAGTAGGAACTTGTAGTGGCTATCACAAACCGTACCTGGGGTGAAGGAGGCTAAATGAGGACATGGAAAAGCATTGAAGTGGGAGCAGCAGTGGAGAGCAAGCCTTTCAAATTTTTTACCCAGTTGGATTATCCAGGCCCTGATTACCAGGAAATCTAGTTTTAGAGAAAAGCATGTTACTAGGTCCAAGGAATACAAAATAGCCACAAATCCATAGATAAAAAAGAAAACAGTTATTGCCCATCCCAAAGAACTTACAACAAGGGCAACTCCCTTACTTCCTCCTGCTGACTGTTGGAAAATTGACTATATTTTGACCTATCTTCCTTCAGTCTTCAGTCTTTCTGAACTGACTTTTATTTGCGGCAGTCACAAGCTGTAACAACTCTTATTTTGGTATTAAACCGAAACTCTAATAGAAGCCAAATACTTATCAGGTCTTTACCTGGTTTGAAATAATTCACAATGGAAAAAGCTATTTATATCTGACCTTTGTGTTGGCAAGTGGAATCCTTTAAATGTAGATACAGCACCACATCATAAAGAGGTTACGTTTTGAAGCAGTCTCCAATTCCAGACCTTTTCAAAAATATTCAACCATTAAAAAACTAGTATGTTATTTTATAGTTTACAAAGTGCTTTCCTATACTTTTTCTTCATATCCTTTGACCCTCACAACTTTCAGGTTAGATAGGCAGTGTTATTAATAGCATCCCCATTTTATAATTAAGAAACTAAAATTGAGAGATGTTAATCTCACATGTCAAGGTATCTTGATTTCAAATCCTAGGTTTTTTCCACTACAATGCTATATCTCTCTTTTGGACAAGTATATATGAGACACGGTGCTGTAACTGCATGCCATTTAGTTATCTGAAGTGTTCAGCTGCTTCTTATATAATCATAAAATCATAAACTGTAAGGTGCCTTTAGCTTTAGCAAGACCACTATGCCATCTTAGATAGCTGAGGGTTTTTTTTTTTAAGTTCATAGAAGGAGACACCACAATCCTCCTTTGTAACCCATTCTAGTATCTAATGCAAGTTCTCATGCTGTAGTCTTTGTTAGGTTGGTTCTATGCTATCTTCAGTTGTTCCAATTTTCTGTGCATAACTGTCGTATACAAACAGTTCTTACACTTTTAACAACTTAGATTCCTAGGAAAGATGCTGTAAGTTGAAATTACATGTGTGTATTGAACTTAATTTCGTTTAGGAATCAAGTGGAATTTTTATTCCTAGCCCAAAATACAACATTTCATTTAGCATAAATGTACTCGTACAGCCGGGCACTGTAGCTCATGCTTGTAATCCCAGCACTTTGGGAGGCTGAGGCGGGCAGATCACCTGAGGTCAGAAGTTCAAGACCAGCCTGGCCAACATGGCAAAACCCCATCTCTACTAAAAAAGTACAAAAAAATTAGCCAGGTGTGGTGACACACACCTGTAATCCTAGCTACTTGGGAGGCTGACACAGGAGAATCACTTGAACCTGTGAGACGGAGGTTATAGTGAGCCGAGATTGTGCCACTGCACTCCAGCCTGGGCAACAGAGTGAGACTCCATCTCAAAAGAAAAAAAACATGTACATTGCATAATGTAAAACAAACATTTGGCCAGGCACAGTGGCTCACGCCTGTAATCCCAGCACTTTGGGAGGCCGAGGCAGGCAGATCACGAGGTCAGGAAATCAAGACCATCCTGGCTAACACGGTGAAACCCCATCTCTTTGTGGATGAATAATATTCCATCGTGTATATATACCACATTTTCTTTATTCATTTGTCCACTGAAGAACATTTAAGTTGATTCTAGTATTTTGGCTCTTATAAATAGTGCTGCAGTAAACATAGGAGTGCACATAGCTCTTTGACACACTGATTTCCTTTCTTTTGGATATATACTCAGTACTGGAATTGATGGATCCTGTGGTAGTTCTATTTTTTTAGTTTCTGTTGGAACCTCCACACTGTTTTCCATAGTGACTGTACTAATTTACATTTCCACCAACAGTGTGCAAGGGTTCCCCTTTCATGTGCTTGGTAGCATCCATTATTCACTGTCTTATTTTAACAAGGATTACATGGTATCTTACAATGGTTTGATTTTCATTTCCCTGAAGATTGGTGATGTTGAGCATTTTTCATATACCTGTTGGCCATTTGTATGTCTTCTTGTGAGAAATATCTATTCAGATATTTTGCCTATTCTAGAATCAGATTACTTGGCTTGTTTGTTTGTTTGTTTTTGCTATTAAGTTGTTTGAGCTCCTTATATATGCTGGTTATAAATCCTTTGTCAGATGGATAGTTTGCAAATACTTTCTCCATTCTATGTGTTGTCTCTTCACTTTGTTGGTTGTTTCCTTTGCTGTACAGAAGCTTTTTACCTTTATGTAATCCCATTTGTCTATTTTTGCTTTGGTTGCCTGTGCTTTTAACGTCTTGTCCTAGAGCATTTCCCCCAAGTTTTCTTCTAGTCCTTTCATAATTTCAGGCTTTAGATTTAAGTCTTCAATCCATTTTGATTTGACTTTTGTATATAGAGAGAGATATGGGTCTAGTTTCATTCTTCTGTATATGGTTGTCCAGTTTTCACAGCACCATTAGCTGAAGAGGCTGTTCTTTCTACATTGTATGTTCTTGGCACCTTTGTCAAAAATGAATTGGCTGTAAATGTGTAAACTTAGACCTGGTTTCTCTATTCTCTTCATTGGTCTATGTCTGTTTTTATCCCAATACCATGCACCATGCTGATTTGCTTAACATTGCTTTGTAGTTTTTTTTTATTATTTTCATTTTATTTATTTATTTATTTATTGAGGCAAGGCCTTCCTTGGTTGCCTGGGCTGGAGTGCAGTGGCACAATCTCAGCTCACTGCAATCTCCACCTCACAGGTTCAAGCAATTCTCCTGCCTCAGCCTCCTGAGTAGCTGGGATTACAGTCATACACAACGCCTGTCTAATTTTTGTTTTTTAGTAGAGACAGGGTCTTGCCGTGTTGACCAGGCTAGTCTCAAACTCCTGGCCTCAACTGATCTGCCCACCTCAGCCTCCCAAAATGCTGGGATTACAGGCCACAGTGCCTGACCACTTTGTAGTATATTTTGAAACTAGGTAGTGTGGTGCCTCCAGTTTTGTTCTTTTTGTTCAGGATTGCTTTGGCTATTTGGGGTCTTTTTTTTGTTGTTCCACATACATTTTAGGATTATCTTTTCCATTTCAGTGAAAAATGCCATTGTTATTTTGATAGGGATTGCATTGAATCTGTAGATTGCTTTGGGTAGAATGGACATTTTAACAATATTGATTCTTCCAGTCAATGCACATGCAATATTTTTCCATTTTTCCTTTATATCCTCTTTAATTTTTTTCATCAATGTTTTATAGTTTTCCTTCTATAGATCTTTCACTTCTTAAAGTAATTCCTAGGTATTTTGTATACTTTGTAGCTATTTGAAATGGAATCGCTTTCTTGATTTCTTTCTTAAGATTTTTGCTGTTGGTGTGCATAAATTCTACTGATTTTCGTAGGTTGATTTTGTATCTTGCAACTTTACTAAATTCATTTATTAGTTCTAACAGTTTTTTGGTAGAGTTGTTAGGGTTTCCTAAATATAATGTCAGGTCATCTGCAACGAAGGATGACTTGGCTTCTTCCTTTCCAATTTGGATCCCCTTTATTTATTTTTCTTATCTGATTGCTTTGGCCAGGATTTCTAGTGTTATGTTGCATAAAAGTGGTGAAAGTGGGCCTCCTCATCTTGTTCCGGATCTTAGAGGATCAGCTTTCAATTTTTCCCATTCAGTATTATGTTAGCTGTGGGTTTGTCATATATAGCCTGTATTAATTTGAGATATGTTCCTTTTATACCCAGTTCGTTAAGGGTTTTTATCATAAAGGGAAGTTGTATTCTATCAAACGCTTCTTCAGCAGCTATTGAAATAATCTTGTGCTTTTTTTTCTTGGTTCTGTTAATGTGATGCATCAGATTTATTGATTTGTGTTTGTTGAACCATCCTTGCATCCCTAGGATGAATCTCATTTGACTGTAGTGATTAATCTTTTAAATTTGTGATTGAGTTCAGTTTGCTTGTATTTTGTTGAAGATCTTAACATTTTGTGTTCATCAGTGATATTGGCCTGAGTTTTCTTTTATCATTGTGTCCTTGTCTGGTTTGAGTATCAGGGTAATGATGGCCTTGTAGAGTTTTGGAGTATTCCCGCCTCTTCAATTTTTGTGAAAGGTTAAGTAGAATTGTTATTAGTTCTTCCTTAAACATTTGGTAGAATTCAGCAGTGATGCCATCAGGTCCCCGATATTTTTTTTCTGATGGGAGACTTTTCTTTTTACATTCTCAATCTCATTACTCCTTATTGGTTTATTCTGCATTCTGTTTCTTCATGGTTCAACCTTGGTAGGTTGTATGTGTCAAGGAATTTATCCATTTCTTCAAGGTTTTCCTATTTGTTGGTGTATAGTTTTTCATTATAATCTCTAATGATTCTTTATATTTCTGTGGCATCAGTTGTAATATCCCATTTTTCACTTTTGATTCTATTTATCTGGGTCTTCTCTCTTTTTTCCTTGGTTAATCTTGCTAACATTTTGTCAATTTTATCTTCAAAAATCCAACTTTTTGTTTCATTGATCTTCTATATTGCTTTGGAAAATATTGATTTTATTTTGTTTCTGATCTGGTATTTATTATTTGTTTCCTTCTACTTATTTGGTGTTTGGTTCATTCTTGCTTTTCTAGTTCCTTAAGGTGCATGGTTAGGTTCTTTTTTCAAGTCTTTCTCCTTTTTTGATGTAGGCATTTATATAAACTTCCCTTTTAGTACTGCTTTGGTGTATCCTATAGATTTTAGTATGTTGTACTACCATTTTCATTTGTTTCAAGAATTTTTTAAATTTCTTTCTTAATTTTCTTCATTGACTCATTGGCCCAGGAGCATGTTTTTTAATTTCTATGTGTAGGCGCAGGTTCTAGGGTTCATCTTTTTTATTTCTAGTTTTATCCATTGTGGTCAGAAAAAAATACTTTTTAAAAATCAGGACAGAAAATGAATCTCAAGAAAACATAGTTGACATGATTTCTACTTTTTAGAATTTGGTGATGCTAGTTTTGTGGCCTAAGATCTGGCCCATTCTAGAGAATGTTCTATGTGCTGAAGAAAAGAATGTATATTCTGTAGCAATTTTATGAAACGTTCTATAAATGTTACTTGGGCCTATTAGGTCTAGTGTGTAGTTTAACTCTGATATCTTTGTTGATTTTCTGTCTGGATGATATTCCCTTTACTGAAAATGGGGTGTTAAACTGCCCTACTGTTATTTTATTGCAGTCTATCTCTTCCTTTAGATTTATTGATGTTTGTTCTATATACTTCAGTACTCCTGTGTTGAGTGCATTGATATTTACAATTGTTATATCATCTTGCTGAATTGACCCTTTATCATTATATAGTGACCTTCTGTGTCTCTTTTTATATGTTTTATTTGTAATTCATTTTATCAGATATAAATAAGTTACTCCTGATCTTTTTTGGTTTTCAGTTGCATGGAATATCATTTTCCATTTATGTACTTACCTGTGCCTTTATAGGTGAAATAGGTTTCTTGTAGGCACCATAGTTAGGTCTTGTTTCTTATTTTTATTTTTTATTTTAGGTTTGGTGGTACACGTGAAGGTTTCTTATATAGGTAAACTCATGTCATGGGGATTTGTTGTACGTATTATTACATCACCCAGGTAGGAGGCTTAGTACCTAATAGTTATCTTTTCTGCTCCTCTCCCTCCTCTCACCCTCTGCCCTCAAGTAGACACCAGTGTCTGCTTTTTCCTTCTTTTTGTTCGTAAGTTCTTATCATTTAGCTCCCACTTATAAGTGAGAACATGCAATATTTGGTTTTCTGTTCTTCAGTTAGTTTGCTAAGCATGATAGCCTCCAGCTCATCCATGTTCCCACGAAAGACATGATCTTATTCTTTTCTATGACTTAATAATATTCCATGGTATATGGGTGCCACATTTTCTTTATCCAGTCTGTCATTTATGGGCATTTAGGTTAATTCCACATCTTTGCTATTGTGAACAGTCCTGCAGTGAACATTTGTGTACATGTGACTTTATAGTAGAATGCTTTATATTCCTCTGGGTATATACCCAGTAACGGGATTGCTGTGTCAAATGGTAGTTCTGCTTTTAGATCTTTGAGGAATTGCTATAGTGCTTTCCACAATGGTTGAACTAATTTACACCCCCACCAGCAGTGTATAAGGGTTCCCTTTTCTCTGTAACCTCACCAGCATCTGTTATTTTTTGACTTTATTATAATACCCATTCTGACTGGTGTGAGATGGTATCTCATTGTCGTTTTCATTTGCATTTCTGTAATGATGAGTGATATTGAGCTTTTTTATATGTTTGTTTGCTGCATGTATGTCTTCTTTTAAGAAGTGTCTGCTCATATACTTTGCCTACTTTTTAATGGGGTTGTTTGTTTCTGTCTTGTAAATTTACTTAAGTTCCTTATAGATGATGGATATTAGACCTTTGTCAGATGCACAGTTTGCAAATATTTTCCTCCATTTTGTAGGTTGTCTGTTTACTCTATTGATATTCTCCTTTGCTGGGCAGAGGGTCTTAGGTTTAATTAAATCCCATTTGTCAATTTTTGCTATTGTGATTGCTTTCAGTGTCTTTGTCATGAACTCTTTATCCATTCCTGTGTCCAGGATAACATTGCTTAGGTTGTCTTCCTGGGTTTTTATAGTTTTGGGTTTTATACTTAAGTCTTTAATCCAACTTGAATTGATTTTCGTATATGGTATAAGGAAGGGGTTCAGCTTTTATCGTCTGAATATGGTGAGCCAGTTATCCCAGCACCATGTATTGAATAGGGAGTCTTTTCCCCATTGTTTATTTTTGTCAGCTTTGTCAAAGATCACATGGTCATAGATGTGTAGCCTTATTTCTGGGCTCTCTATTGTGTTCCATTGGTCTATGTACCTGTTTTTGTATCAGTATTATGCTGTTTTGGTCACTGTATCCTTGTAGTATAGTTTCAAGTTGGCTAACATGATTCCTCCAGCTTTGTTCTTTTTGCTTTGGATTGCCTTGGCTATTCAGGCTCTTTTTTGCTTCCATACGAATTTTAAAATATTTTTCTAGTTATATGAAAAATGGCATTGGTAATTTGATGGGAATAGCATGGAATCTGTATATTGCTTCAGGCAGTATAGCAATTTTAATGATATTGATTCTACCTGTCCATCAGCATGGGATATTTTTCCATTTGTTTGTGTCTTCTCTAATTTCTTTGAGCAGTGGTTTATAATTCTCATTGTAGAGATCTTTCACCTCCCTGGTTAGCTGTATTTCTAAATATTTTACTTTTTTGTGGCAATTGTGAATGGAAATTCATTCCTGATTTGGCTCTTAGTTTGACTGTTGTTGGCATATAGGAATCCTAGTGATTTTTGTACATTGATTTTATGTCCTACAACTTTGCTAAAGTTGTTTATCACCTGAAGGAGCTTTTGGGCCAAGATTGTGGGGTTTTCTAGATAGAGAATCATATCATCTGCAAACAGATGTAGTTTGACTTCCTGTCTTCCTATTTGGAGGCCACTTATTTATCTCTCTTTCCTGGTTGCTCTGGCTAGGACTTCCCATACTATGTTGAATAGAAGGGATGAGAGAGGACAAACTTGTCTTGTGCCGGTTTTCAAGGAGAATGCTTCCTGCTTTTGTCCATTCAGTATAATATTGCCTGTGGGTTTGTCATAGATGGCTCTTGTTCTTTTGAGGTATGTTACTTCAATACCTAGTTTATTGAGAGGTTTTAACATGAAGGGATGTTGAATTTTATCAAAAGCTTTTCTTGAATCTATTGAGATAATCCCATGATTTTTGTCTTTAGTTCTATTTATGTGATGAATCACATTTATTCATTTTCATATGTTGAAACAACTTTGCATTCTGGGAATGAAATCTACCTGATCATGATGGATTGGCTTGGTGATATGCTGCTGGATTCAGTTTGCAAATATTTTACTGAGGATTTTTGCAACAATGTTCATCAAGGATATAGACCTGAACGTGATTTGTTGTTGTGGCTGTTGTTGTGTCTCTGCCATGTTTTCGTATCAAGATAATGCTGGTCTCAGAATGAGTTGCAGAGAAGTCCTTCCTCCTCAATTTTCTGGAAGAGTCTCGGTAGGAATGGTACCAGCTCTTCTTTGTAATCTCGTAGAATTTGGCTGTGAATCCATCAGGTTCATAGGCATTTTCAGTTAGTAGGCTGTTTATTACTGATTCAATTTCGGAGCTCATTCTTGGTCTTTTCAAGGAGTCCATTTCTTCTTTGTTCTGCCTCAGGAGGGTGTATGTGTCCAGGAATTTATCTCCTTTAGGTTCTCTAGTTTGTGTGCATATAGGTGTTCATAGTAGTTTCTGATGGTTTTTACTTCTGTGGGGACAGTAGTAACATTCTCTTTGTCATTTCTAATTGTGTTTATTGGATCTTCTCCCTTTTCTTCTTAATTAGTCTAGCTAGTGGCCTATCCATTTTTTTTAATTTTTCAAAAAAAAAAAAACCAACTCCTGGATTTGTTGATCTTTTGAATGGTTTTTCATGTCTCGATTTCCTTCAGTTCAGCTCTGATTTTTGTTATCTAGTATTTGGGGTTTATTTGTTCCTGCTTCTCTAATTCTTTCAGTTGTTATGTTAGGCTGTTAACTTGAGATCTAACTTTTTGATGTGGGCATTTAGTGCTATGAATTTCCCTCTTAATATCACCCTAGCTGTGTCCCAGAGATTCTAGTATGTTGCATCTTTGATCTCATTATTTTCAGAGAACTACTTAATTTCTTCCTTAATTTCATTATTTTCCTAAAAGTCATTCAGGAGCATGTTGTTTAATTTCTATGTAATTGTGTAGTTTTGAACAATTTTTATTGTGTTTACTTCTATTTTT
The DNA here is from genome assembly GCF_002776525.5 of Piliocolobus tephrosceles. Classification (NCBI taxonomy): domain Eukaryota; kingdom Metazoa; phylum Chordata; class Mammalia; order Primates; family Cercopithecidae; genus Piliocolobus; species Piliocolobus tephrosceles. The sequence continues at coordinate 78,226,076 of NC_045445.1, forward strand.
ATGGCACTGTGGTTCCAGAGTGTGTTTTGTAAGATTTTCATTCTTTTACTTTTGTTGAGGATTGCTTTGTGTCCAACTATGTGCCTGATTTTAGAGTACGTGTCATGTGGCAATGAGAAGTATTTATATTCTGTTGTTTTGGGGTGGAGACTTCTGTAAAGCTCTCTCAGATCCATTTGGTGCAATGCTGAGTTTAGGTCTTGAATATTTTTGTTAATTTTCTGCCTCAGTTATCTGTCTAATACTGTCCGTGGCATGTGGAAGTCTCCCACTGTTATTGTGCGGAACTCTGTGTCTCATTGTACATCTCTAAGAACTTGCTTTATGAATCTGGGTACTCCTGTGTTGGGTGCATATATATTTAGGATACTTAGGTCTTCTTGTTGAATCGAAACCTTTACCATTATGTAATGCCCTTCCTTGTCTTTTTTTTTCTTTTATATTTATTAGTTTGCAGTCTGTTGTCTGAAATTGGGACTGCAACCCCTGCTTTTTTTCTGTTTTCCATTAGCTTGGTAGATTTTTCTCCGTCCCTTTATTTTGAGCCTATAAGTGTAATTACATGTGTGATGGGTCTCTAGAAGACAGCATACCATTGGATCTTGCTTTTTCATTCAGCTTGCCTTTTTCATTCAGCTTGCCTTTTAAGTGGGGCATTTAGCTCATTTACTTTCAAGATTAGTATTGATATGTGTGAATTTGATCCTATCATTGTACTATAAGCTGTTTATTATGTTGGTTTATTTGTGTGCTTGCTTTACAGTGATTCTGGTCAGTGTGTTTAAATGTGTTTTTCTATTAGCTGGTAGCAGTCTTTCTTTTCTATATTTAGTGCTCCTTTCAAGATCTCTTCTGAGACAGGTCTGGTGGTAGTGAAGTTCTTCAACATTTGCTTATCTGAAAAGGATCCTATTTCTCCTTCACTTAGGAAGCTTAGTTTGGCTAGATATGAAATTCTTGGTTGAAATTGTTTTCTTTAAAAATGTTGAATATAGGCCCCCAGTCTTTTCTGGCTCATAGGGTTTCAGCTGAGAGTTCCATTGTTAGCCTGATGGGGATCCCTTTGAAGGTGACCTGCCCTTTCTCTCTAGCTACCTTTAACATTCTTTCTTTCATTTCTACCTTGGAAAATCTGATGATTATGTGCCTTAGAAAGCATCTTCTTGTGTAGAATCTTGCAGGGGTCCTCTGTATTTCTTGCTTTTGACTATTGACCTCTCTAGCAAGGTTGGGGAAGTTTTCATGGACAATATCCTGAAATGTATTTTCCAAGTTATTTGCTTTCTCCCCCTTCCTTTCAGGGATGCCAATGATTTGTAGCTTTGGCCACTTTACATAATCTCATACTTCTTAGAGGTTTTGTCCATTCCCCTGTATTCTTTTTTCTTTATTTTTCTCTGATTATCTTATTTCAGAGAACCAGTCTTCAAGTTCTGAGATTATTTCCTCAGCTTGGTTTATTCTGCTGTTAGTACTTGTTATTGCATGGTGAAATTCTTATATTGTGTTATTCCATTCTGTCAGACCCGTTAGGTTCTTTTTTATACTGGCTATTTTATCCTTCAACTCCTGTATCACTTTATTGTGATTCTTATTTTCCTTGGATTGGGTTTTGCCATCCTCCTGGATCTTGATGATTTTTGTTCCTATCCATATTCCGAATTCTGCGTCTGTCATCCCAGCCAGTTCAGCCTGGTTAAACACTCTTTTGGGAGAAGTTGTACAGTCATTTGGAGAACATATGACACCCGGGCCATTTGAGTTACCAGAGTTCTTGCATTGGTTCTTTCTCATCTCTGTGTGTGGGTGTTTCTTTAACTGCAGTGTAGCTTGAGTACAGTCAATATACTTCTTTTCTGGATGTTTTCACTGGGCTGAGGCTTTGTGTAGTGTCTTTATTTGAAGCTGATTTACTGTCTCTAGTTTCAGAGGGGGGTATTTTAGTGATGAATTTTTGGTGTTCAAGTTTTGGGGTATGAACCAGCAGGTGACACTCAGGCTTACTGGTCATTTGGTAGAGTCTTGCTCAGTTATTTGGCTCTCCTATTTTTTCTCACAGTTGCAGTCATATTTCCTCTCAGTGCTCTGAAAGTGAAGGTTCCTCTTCCCCTTGAGTGCTGGCTGTAGTTCATGACTTGGCATAGTTGGGCTGCCCACTGGAACTCTGGGGTGATCTTAGTGCTTGTGTTCCTTCCCCATTGTAGAGGCAGCAGAGGAAGATATCTTAGTAGTGGTTGTGGCCAAGGGTCGTTTACTTGACTCCTGGGGGCTTTGCCCCAGAGAGATACAGGTCAGCAATTGCTCAGTGCAGTCAGCCCAAGGTGGAGGGTTTATACCCGAACCAGGGGTTCCCTGTGTGGTGATGAGTCATGGGTGGTGTTTAGGACCTGTGGGAGATGGACTGGCCTCCTCTCCTTGGGTCAACTACAGCTTGTTGGAGGTATGGATAAAACACTTAGGGTCTTTGCTCCTTTGTTACTCCAAGGGTAGCAAGAGTAGTTCTACTGCAGAGGCAGTGGCCAAGAGGCTTTGCTTTCAGTTGCCCTTAAGAGGCTTTGTCCAGGGAGTTGGTGAGTTGGTACTAGCTTAGTAGTTCTGGTGGGGGGTGGCTGGAGGGCCAGGCCTGGAGGACCTACCCATTGAGGAGATATGAAAATGGGCATCCACATAACAGGCTGGCCACTTTTTCATAGGGCTCCTGTGGTATGCTTGGGGCCTACTCCAGACCCTAGTCACCTCAGATTTTCCAGAACCTGGAGGTGTCACCGGTGAAGGCTGTGAAACATCAAACATGGCAACTTGTCCCTATTTCAGGGAACTTTGTCCCAGGGAGTTACAGACCTGTTGCTGGCCCAAAGGCACCTGTAGGAAGTGGCTGGAGACCACAGTTGGGAGGTCCCGCCCAGTCAAGACAAACAGGATTGGGAACTGCTTAAAAAAGCAGTCTGATCCTGTTTCGGTAGAGCAGCTGTGTTGCGCTGGGGGTCCACTTCAGCCCTTGGTCACCTCACACTCTGAAGCCCAAAGGCTGAAATGGGTAAGATGCCGAAAGAGCAATTATGGCAGCCCACCCCTTCCTGTGGGAGTGCTGTCCCAGGGGGAGTTCAGATCTCTGTTGACTGGAGAGCGTGGGTGGGGATAGCTGGAGGCCCCAGTTGGGAGGTCCCGCCCGGTGAGGAGGAATAAGATCAGGACCTGCTTATAAAAGCAGTTTGGCCACATTTTGGTAAAGCAGCTGTGCTTTTCTGGTGGGTCCACTTCAGACCCTGGTCACCTCAGACACCCCAAAGCCCAAAGGCTGGAATGGCTAAGTCATCCAAAGAACAAAAATGGTGGTCCACCCCCCGCTGGGAATACCTTTCGTGGGGGAATTCAGATCTCTGTCAGTTGGAGATATTGGGTGGGGGTGGCTGGAGGCCCTGGTTGGAAGGACCTGACCAGCAAGGAAGAACAGGATCAGGCACTGAGTTAAAGCAGCAGTCTGGATTTGTTTTAGTAGAGGAACTAGGCTGTGCTGGGGTATCCCTTTTGCCCCAGGTCATCTAGACTCTCAAAGCCTGAAGGCTGGAACAGCTAAGGCACCTGAAAAGCAAAGATGGTGGCTTGCCCCTCCCCCCAGGAGCTCCTTTTTAGGGAGGTACAATGCTGCTACTGCTAGCTGATGGGAATTCCAAGCCAGTGGGTCTTATCTTGTGAGGTGCCATGGAAGTGAGGCCTGTGGGCTGTTACTGCTCAGCCCCCTGGATTCAGCTTCTTTCCTAGGGGTATGTACAGGAGTCTAACCTCCCACTTTTTGGGAGCTGCAGCTACTTTTGCCAAAAAGTCCAAGTTTCTAAGGCTCTAGTGTCTCCACACATGCCTGAGCGGCTGCCAAGACTCTATGTTACTCTATTTGTCAGACTGAAGACTGAAGGCCCTGGTGGGGTGGGTTCACAAGGAAATCTCCTTACCTGATGGTTGCAAAGATCTGTGGGAGAAGCATGGCTTCCCTGGGTGGAGGAGGATTCACCTGCCTCCGTGTTGCTCCCAGATGGGCCGTTGTCCTCTTGCTTTTCTTTGTTCTCTGTGGGTCAAGTTGTTTCCTAGATTAATCCCAATGTGAGTACCTGAATATTTCGGTTGAAGGTCTTGTATTTATTTGCCCCTTCTGTTCCTCTTCGTGAAAGCCACACAGCCTAGCTGCTTCTAGCTGAGCATCTTGGCCACTACTCCCCAGGTTGTTTCTTTATTCATTCAGCTTCTATATGCCTTTTAAAACAAGTTTTTTATTTTTAATTTTTCTGGGTACATAGTAGGTGTACATATTTATGGGGTACGTGAGATATCTTAATACAGGTATACAATGTGTAATAATCAAATGAGGATAAATTGAATATCCATAACTTCAAGCATTTATCCTTTATTTCTGTTATAAACAGTCCAATTATACTTTTAGTTATTTTAAAATACTAAATCTTGTTTATTCTAACAATTTTTTTTTGAGACGGAGTCTTGCTCTGTTGCCCAGGCTGTAGTGCAGTGGTGTGATCTCAGCTCACTGCAACCTCCACCTCCCGGATTCAAGTGCTTCTCATGCCTCAGCCTTCTGAGTAGCTGGGATTATATGCACCACCATGCCTGACTCATTTTTGTAGTTTTAGTAGTGATGGGGTTTCACCATGTTGACCAGGCTGGTCTCGAGTTCCCAACCTCAGGTGATCCACCCGCCTTGGCCTCCCAAAATGCTAGGATTGCAGGTGTGAGCCACTGCACCCAGACAATATTTTTATAAGCGTTAACCATCCCAACTCTCCCCCACCCCCAAACACCATTCCCAGCCTCTGGTGAGTATCATTATACCCTCTATCTCCATCAATTCAATTGTTTTAATTTTTAGCTCCCCAAAATAATTGGGAACATGTGACTTTTATCTTTCTGTGCATGGCTTATTTCACTAATGACCTCCAGTTCCATCCATGTTGTTGCAAATAACAGGATTTCATTCTTTTTTATGGCTCAGTAGTACTCCATTGTATATTTGTACTACTTTTTTATCTATTCATCTGCTGATGGACACTTAGGTTGCTTTTAAATCTTGGCTATTGTGAGTTGTGCTCCAATAAACATAGGAATGCAGATATCTCTTCAATATACTGATTTTCTTTCTCTTGGGTATATAACTAGGAGTAGAATTGCTGGATCATATGTTAGCTCTATTTTTACTTTTCTGAGGAACCTCCAAATTGTACTCCATAGTGGTTTTACTAAAACATACATTTGCACCAATACTGTTCAAGGGTTTCCTTTTCTCCTCATCCTCACCAGCATTTGTTATTGCCTGACTTTTGGATAAAAGCCACTTTAACTGGGGTGAGATTTTTGTCTCATAGTTTCAATTTTCATTTCTCTGATGATCAATGATGTTGAGCACCTTTCCATGTACCCGTTTGCCATTTGCATGTCTTCATTTCAGAAATGTCTGTTCACATCTTTTGCCCATTTTTAATCAGATTATTAGATATTTTCCTATAGACTTGTTTGAACTCTTTATATATTCTGGTTATTAATCCCTTCTCAGATGGGTAGTTTGCAAATATTTTCTCCTATTCTGTGGTTTGTCTTTTCACTTTGTTTATTGTCTTCTTTGCTATACAGAAGGTTTTTAACTTGATGTGATCCCATTTGTCTATTTTTGCTTTGGTTGCCTGTGCGTTAGGGGGTATCACTCAACACATTGTTGCCAAGTCCAATGTCCTGAAGAATTTCCCCAAAAGTTTTATTTCATAGTTTCATATTTTGAGGTCTCAGAGTTAGGTCTTTAATCTATTCTAATTTGACTTTTATATATGGAAAGAAGTAAGGGTATAGTTTCATTCTTCTGCATATGGATATCCAGTTTTCCCAGCACCAATTATTGAAGAGAGTGTTCTTTTCCCAGTGAATATTCTTGGCATTTTTGTTGACAATAAGTTCACTCTTTGTTCTCTATTCTGTTCCATTGGTCTATATGTCTCTTTTTATGCTAGTCTCATTCTGCTTTGCAGTCAGGTAATGTGATTCCTACAGTTTTGTTTATTTTGCTCAGGATAGCTTTGGCTATTCTGGGTCTTTTGTAGTTCCATATAAATTTTAGGATTATTTTTCCTATTTCTATGAAGGATGTCATGGGTATATTAAGAGGGATTGCATTTAATGTGTAGATTGCTTTGGGTAGTACGGACATTTTAACAATGTTAATTCTTCCAAATCATGAACATGGAATATCTTTCTTTTTTTTTTTTTTTTTTTTTTTTTTTTTGCTTCCTATTCAATTTCTTTCAATGTTTCACAGCTTTTCTTGTAGATATTTTTCACTTCTTTGGTTAAGCTAATTTATGGGTATTTATTTTATTTTAACTTATTGTGAAGGGGATTGCTTTCTTGATTTCATTTTATGATGTTCACTGTTAGCATACAGAAATGCTACTAATTTTTGCATGTTGATTTTGTATTCTGCAACTTGACCGAATTTGTTTATCAGATCTAATGGTTTTTTGTGGAATCTTTGTTTTTTCAAATATAAGATTTTGTCATCTGAAAACAAGGATAACTTCACTTTTTCCATTCCAATTGGGATGTGTTTATTTCCTTCTCTTGTCTGACTGCTACAGCTAGGACTTCTAGTACTGTGTTGAATCACAGTGGTGAAAGTGGGCAGAAATTTTTCACTTCCTTGAATCACAGTGGTGAAAGTGGGCAGAAATTTTTCACTTCCCTTTTTAATTTCTTTATTGATCTGCTGGTAATTCAGGAGCATATTATTTAATTTCCATGGGTCTGTATACTTTCCAAACTTCCTCTTGTTATTGATTTCTAATTTTATTCCACTGTGGTCATAGAAGGGATTTGATATTATTTCACTTGTTAAATTTTTTTAACGTCATCTAACATATGGTCTGTTCTTCAGAATGATCCATGTGCCAAAGAGAAGAATATGTATTCTGCAGCTGTTGGATGAAATGTTCTGTAAATATTTTTAGGTTCATTTCATCTGTGGTGCATATTGTCTGATATTACTTTGTTGATTTTCTGTCTGGGTGATCTGTTCAGTGTTGAAGGTGGGGTACTGAAGTCTCCAGCTATTATTGTATTGGAGTATGTCTCTGTTAAGCTCTAATAATATTTGCTTTATACCTCTGGGTGTTCCAGTGTTGAGTGAATGTATATTTAGAATTGTTATATTCTCCTGCTGAATTGACCCCTTTATCATGATATAATCACCTTCCTTGTGTCTTCTTATAGTTTTTGTCTTGAAATGTATTTTCTATGATATTTTTGTAGCTACACGTGCTCTGTTTTTGTTTTCACTTGCATGGAATCTCTTTTTCCATCCCTTTCTTTTCAGTCTATTTTTGTCTTTATAGATGAAAGGTGTTTCTTGTAGGTAACAGATCATCGGGTCTTGTTTTTCTGTTTTTTTGTTTTCATCCATTCAGCCACTTTTTCTCTTTTGATTAGAGTTTACTCCATTTACATTCAATGTTATTATTGAAAAGAGCTTGCTCCTACCATTCTGTTACTTGTTTTCTGGTTGTTTCATGGTTTTTTTGTTTTGTTTTTGTTTTTGTTTTTTGTCCTTCCTGTCTTCTTTTAAGTAAAGGTGATTTTCTCTTGTGGTATATTTTAATTTCTCGCTTTTTAGTTTTTGTGTATCTGTAATATGTTTTTTGATTTGCAGCAACCATATGATGGTTAATACTGAATGTCAACTTGATTGCTTGAGTGGGTTGAAGGATACAAAGTATTGATCCTTGGTGTGTCTGTGATGGTGTTGCCAAAGGAAGTTAACATTTGAGAGTTAGTGGGTTGGGAACAGCAGACCCATTCTTACTTTGGGTGGGCACAATGTAATCAGCTGCCAGCATGGCTAGAATATAGGCAGGCAAAAAAATGTGAAAAGATAGACTGTCCTAGCCTCCCAGCCTATATCTTTCTCCCATGCTGGATGCTTTGTGCCCTCAAACATCAGACTCCAAGTTGTTCAGTTTTGGAACTCGGACTGGCTCTCCTTGCTCCTCAGCCTGCAGACAGCCTATTATGGGACCTTGTGGTGATATGAGTTAATACTTAATAAATATATATATATATACACACACACATACATACATACACACACACACTTAATAAACTAATTAAGAGTTAATACTCTTACACTTACTCTAAACTAATTAAGAGTTAATACTTAATAAACGAATATATAATATATATATATATATATATATATATATATATATATATATATATATATACATATCCCATTAGTTCTACAGATTTTGGTACCAGGAGTGGTTCTAGAAGAACAGAATATTAAGGATGGAGTTATTTTGTTGGTTTGGGGGGTTTCTGGAATTGGCTGCTTAGTATGATTAGACACAAAAATGTTAAGGACTCTACTTCTAATAGTATGGAGAACACTGATGGTCCTTGGCATGAACTGTTTAGAGAGTTAGCAAAATAAATACACTTGACACTCCTGATTTATTCCTCGTGAGCGGCAAGGAGTTTAGTGACTCTATACATACCTTTGACCTTGTGTGGAGAACCAAGGAACATAATGAAGTTGGTTGGCTGCTCCTAAGTTCAGTGGAAAAACAGTGAAAGAAAATGATAAACTCAAGGATTCTGTCTCCCAGCATCAGAAGCAGATACTGAGTCTCAAATCTGCTAAGATTGCCCTGAGTGAGAGTCTTATTTCAGAGGGAGGAACGCTGCCACCAGGAGACACAATAAGGATTCCATTAAATGGGAAGTTATGATTACCACCTGGACATTTTGGGCTCCTCCTACCTTTAAGTCAACAGACCAAGAACGGAGTTACAGTGTTGGCTGGGGTGATTGACCCAGACTACCAAGATGAAATCAGTCTACTACTGCACAATGGATGTAAGGAGGAGTATGCATGGAATACAGGAGATCCATTAGGGCGTCTGTAAGTATTACCATGCCCTGTGATTATGGTCAATGGGAAACTATAACAACACAATCCAGGCAGGACTACAAATGACCGAGACCCTTCAGGAATGAAGGTTTGGGTCACTCTATCAGGAAAAAAAAAAAAAAAAACACACAACCTGTTGAAGTGCTTGCTGAAGGCAAAGGGAATACAGAATGGGTAGTAGAAGAAGGTAGTCATCAATACCAGCTATAACCATGTTACCAGCTGCAGAAACAAAGACTGTAATTGTCATCAGTATTTCCTCCTTCTTTTGTTTAAAAAAAAATGTTTGTGCATATATACACTTGTACTAAGAAAATATCTTCATTTTATTTCCTTTCTCCTTTACCATGTGACATAAAATTTATTGACTTCACATCAACATTTAAGTATTGTTAACTTTATGTAATAGTATTTGGGTTGGGGATTGGTGTAGTTCCAGTTGTACAAAGGATAGTTGTATTATGTTAGTTGTAACTATGACCTTATTATCATCTATATTTTAATATTGTGTATGATCTCAGGAGATGTGTATGGGTTCAAGTTGACAAAAGGTGGACTTGTGATGGCTAATACTGGTCAACTTGATTGGATTGAAGAATACAAAGTATTGATCCTGGGTGTGTCTGTGAGGGTGTTGCCAAAGGAGATTAACATTTGAGTCAGTGGGCTGGGAAAGGCAGACCCACCCTTAATTTGGGCGGGCACAATCTAATCAGCTGCTAGTGTGGCTAGAATATAAGCAGACAGAAAAATGTGAAAAGAGAGACTGGCCTAGCCTCCCAGCCTATATCTTTCTTGCATGCTGGATGCTTTCTGTCCTTGAACATGGGACTCCAGATTCTTCAGTTTTGGAACTCGGACTGGCTCTCCTTGCTCCTCAGCCTGCAGATAGCCTATTTTGAGACCTTGTGATCATGTGAGTTAATTCTTAATAAATTCCCCTGTAGATATATTCCATTAGTTCTGTCCCTCTAGAGAACCCTGACTAATACAAACTGTTAGGCTTGCAATAATATAACCCATTATTTTAAACTGATGACAACACTAATTGCATAAACAAACAAAGATAAAACTAATAAAAACTACAACTGAACTTCATCCTCATGCTTTTAATTTTTGTTACGTCTATTTGTATCTTATTGTACTGTCTATGCCTTCCAAAGTTATTATACTTATTTTTGATCAGTTCATCTTTTAGTCTTTCTACTCAAGATATGAGTAGTTTACATGTTACACCTACAGTGTTACAATGTTCTGTGTTTTCTGTGTGCTATTACCAGTGAGTTTTGTACCTTCAAATTATTTATTTTTGCTCATTAACATTCTTTCATATCAAAGAACTCCTTTTAGCATTTCTTATAGGACACTTCTGCTGTTGATGTAATTCTTCAGTTTTTGTTTTTCTGGGAAAGTGTTTATTTCTCCTACATGTTTGAAGAATATTTTTTGCTATATATACTATTCTAGGGTAAAAAGGGATTTTATTCCTTCAACACTTTAAATATGTCATGCCGGTCTCTCCTGACCTGTGAGGTTTCCACTGAAAACTCTGCTGCCAGATATATTGGAGTGCCATTGTATGTTATTTGTTTCTTGCTGCTTTTAGGATCCTTTCTTTATTTTTCACCTTTGGAAGTTTTATTATCAAATGTCTCGATGTAGTCTTATTTGGCTTAAATCTGTTTGGTCTTCTATCACCTTCTCGTAATTGAATATTAATGTCATTCTCTAGGTTTGGGAAGTTCTGTCATTATTCATTTGAATAAACTTTCTACCCCTATCTTTCTCTCCACCTCCTCTTTAAGGCCAATAACTCTTAGAGTTGCCAGTTTTAGGCTATTTTCTAGATCTTGTGAGTATGCTTCTTTTTTCTTTATTCTTTTCTTTTGTCTCTTCTCTGTGTGTATTTTCAAGTAGCCTGTCCTCAAGCTCACTAATTCTTTCTTCTGTTTAGTCAGTTCTGCTGTTAAGAAACCCTTTTTCATTCATCAGTATTCAATTTAATTTTTCAGCTCAAGAATTTCTGCTTGATTCTTTTTAATTATTTCCATCCCATTTTAAAATTTATCTGGTAAGATTCTGAATTCCTTCTCTGTGTTATCTTGATTTTCATTGAGCTTCCTCAAAACAGCTATTTTGAGTTCTCCTGTCTGAAAGGTCTACTATCTCAGTCTCTCTGAGATTGGTCATTATTCTTAATTTACTTTGTTTGGTGAGGGCATCTTTTCCTGGATGGTCTTGATACTGTGGCTGTTCATCAGTGTCTAGGCATTGAAGAGTTAGATATTTATTGTCATCTTCACAGTCTGTGCCTGCTTATGCCTGTCCTCCCTGGGAAGGCTTTCCGAATATTCACAGAGACTTGGGTGTTGTGATCTAAGTCTTTGATCATTGCATTATATGTACATTTGGTGGCTCCTCAAGCCCAATAATGCTGTGGCTCTTGCATACTCATATAAATACCATCTTGGTGGTCTTCGATAAGATCCTGAAGTATTCCATGGACAGAGGCTCTCGTTCTCTTCCCTTACTTTCCCCCAAACAAATAATGTCTCTCTCTGTGCTGAGCTGCCTGGAGCTAGGAGAGGGTAACACAAGTGCCCCTGTGGCCACCACCACTAGGGCTGTGCTGGGTAAGCCCTGAAGCCTGTACAGCACTGATTCTTACCCAAGGCCCATCGTAACTACTGCCTATATTCTCTCAAGGCCCTAGGGCTCTACAATCAGCAGGTTGCAAAGCCAGCCAGGTTTCTGTTTCTCCTTCCTGGGTGGTGAATTCCCCCAGGTTTCAGCCAGTTCCAGAGATGCCATCTGGGAGTCAGCACTTGGATTCAGAAATCTTAGGTATCAACCTGGTGCCCTGTTCCAATGTGGCTGAGCAGGTACCAAAGCCAGAAGACAAAGTCCTTTTCACTCTTCCCTCCCCTTTCCACAAATACACAGTTATCTCCCTGTGGCCACTACTGCCCCAGGCCCACAGCACCTACTGCCTGGCTACTGGAAATGTTCACTCAAGGCCCAAGGGCTCTTCAGTAAGGGTATGGTGAATCCTGCCCGATCTGGTACTCACGCTTCAGGACAGTGGGCTCCACTCTGGCCCTGGGTAGGTACAGAAATGCCATCCAAGAGTCAAGGCCTAGAATTGGGGAACCCCCACTTGGTGCTCTTTCTCACTGTGGCCAAGCCGGTACCTAGCCTGCAAGTCAAAGTCTCCTTTATCTTCCCTTTGCTTTTATCAAGCAGAATGAGTCTCTGCTCATAGTCAACATAGCTGTGCATATGTTGGGTGACACCTGAAGGTAGCATATCTCTGAATCTCACCCAAGGCCCGTGGTAAGTACTGCCTGATTACCACTAGTGACTATTCGAGGCCCAAGGGCTCTTTAGTTAGCAGGTGATAAATCCTGCAGGACTGACTCTTTCACTTCAAGAGAGCATGTTTCCTTCTGGCACAGGGTGTGTCTAGTAATGTCACCCATGAGCTAGGACCTAAAATTGAGGCCTCAGGACTCTTCCTGGTACTCTATCCTACTGTGGCTAAGTTGGTATCCAAGTTGCATGACAAAGTCCTCTATTCTCCCTTCTCCCCTCCCCAAGCAGAAGGAAGGAGTCTCACTTAGAGCTGCAAGCTGCACTGCCTGACATTGTGGGAGGGGTTACACACGCACTCCCTTGACCACCCTGGCTGGTATCTCACTAGGTCATGTTTACCCCACATTCACTGGCTCTGAGCCCAGCAAAGCACCAGGATTTGCTCAGGAATTGCAGTCCTTTTGCCCTAGACTACCTTTCAAGTTTATTTAAGACCCCAGAGACTTAGCTTGCAGTAGCAGTGCTTTCTACAACTCAGGTTCTGACCACTGGGATTGGCATGTCTTATCTGATTAGGGCTTGTCTAAATGCTTCCTCTGTGGGTACCAGCTGAATTCTGCCCAGTGTTGCTTTCTGCTGTGACAGGGCAGCACTGAGTTCCAACACAAACTGCCACAGTCACTGCACTCTCCCTCTCCCAAGTTCACAGAGTCTCTCTCCATACCATGCAACCGCTGCTAGGAAATGGGAGAGAGGTGGTGTACGCAATTCAAGACTGTCTTCCCTACCCTCTTCAGTGCCTCTTTGCTTAAAGTGATGTTGAAACCAGATACTGTGATCTCTCACATGATTTTTGGTTCTTATGACGGTGCTTTTTGTGTAAGTAGTTGCTCAATTTGGTGTTGCTGTGGGGAGGATGATTGGTGGAGGCATCTATTCAGCCATCTCGCTCCACCCAGTCTATTCTATGCCTTTTAATTGGAGAATTGAACCCATTTACATTAAATGTTGTTATTGGCAAGTAAGGATTTTCTACTGCCCTTTTTCGCTTGTTTTCTGGTTGTTTTGCAGCTCCTCTCTTCCCTTCTTTCTTTTTCCTTGGTAGCTATATTATTTTCTCTGGCATTAAGTTTTAATTGCTTTTTATTTTTAGTGAATTTGTTATAGGTTTTTGCATTCTGGCTGCCATGAGGCTTACCAAAAAATATGTCACAGATATAACAAGTTATTTTAAAGAGAGGACAGCTTATCTTAAATCACAAAGAAAAAAATAGAAACAAAGAAAAAAATTCTACAATTTAACTTCATCTCCTCTACGTTTTGATTTTAATCATCTCTACTTATATATTTTTATACTACCTATCTATATTTTTTTTGAGAGCCAAAACCAGATACTCTTTTTTTTTTTTTTTTATACTTTAAGTTCTAGGGTACATGTGCCTAATGTGCAGGTTTGTTACATATGTATACTTGTGCCATGTTGGTGTGCTGCACCCATCAACTCATCAGCACCCATCAATTCGTCATTTATATCAGGTATAACTCCCAATGCAATCCCTTCCCCCTCCCCCCCATGATAGGCCCCGATGTGTGATGTTCCCCTTCCCGAGTCCAAGTGATGTCATTGTTCAGTTCCCACCTATGAGTGAGAACATGTGGTGTTTGGTTTTCTGTTCTTGTGATAGTTTGCTAAGAATGATGGTTTCCAGCTGTATCCATGTCCCTACAAAGGACACAAACTCATCCTTTTTTATGGCTGCATAATATTCCATGGTGTATATGTGCCACATTTTCTTAATCCAGTCTGTCACTGATGGACATTTGGGTTGATTCCAAGACTTTGCTATTGTGAACAGTGCCGCAATAAACATACGTGTGCATGTGTCTTTATAGCAGCATGATTTATAATCCTTTGGGTATATACCCAGTAGTGGGATGGCTGGGTCATATGGCACATCTAGATCTAGTTCCTTGAGGAAGCACCATACTGTTATCCATAATGGTTGAACTAGTTTAAAATCCCACCAACAGTGTAAAAGT
>NC_045445.1:78260383-78262278 GCF_002776525.5 Piliocolobus tephrosceles
TGTAAAAAAAAAAAAAGTAAAAAAAAAAACCAGAACTGCCATGCCACCCAGCAATCCCATTACTGGGTATATACCAAAGGAAAACAAATCCTTCTAACAAAAATACTTATGTACATATATGTTCATCACAGCACTATTCACAGCAGCGAAGACATGCAATCAACCTAGGTGTCCATCACCAGAGGACTGGACAAAGAAAATGTAGTACATATACACTATGGATACTACACACCCATAAAAGATAATGAAATCTTATCCTTTTCAGCAACATGGATGCAGCTGGAGGCCATAATCCTAAGAAAATTAACACAGAAACAGGAAACCAAATAATGCCTGTTCTCACTCATAAGTGGGAGCTAAACATTGAGTACACATGGAAACAAAGATGGCAAAAATAGACACTGAGGACTACTAGTTGGGAGAGGACAGAAGGGGGTGGGTTGAAAAACTACCTATTGGGTACTATGCTCACTACCTAGGTGATGGGATCTATACCCAAAACCTCAGCATCACACAATATACCCATCTAACGAACCTGCACATGTACCCCCTGAATCTAAAATAAAAGATGAAATTATTTTAAAATTTTGGAAAAAGAAAATGGGCAAAGGACCCAATTAACAAAATAGAAATTAAAATGAAAAATAAACATTAAGTTCAACTTCACTGTAAAGAAATGCAAATTAAAATAACCTAAAATACTACTTTTTGTCTATTAAGTCAGCCAGTGTTTACAAATTACACTACCTATTGTAGGCAAGGACATGCTGAAACAGATGTTCTTATACATTGCTGATGTAAGTTAAAATTCATAGATCATTTTTTGAGTGCAACTTGGAAACATCTATAAAAACATTAAAATCTCATACTTTTTTAAATCAAAGAAACATACTTTAATTTTATTGTTCTGCATTTTTTGTGCCTTTATACTACAAAAAGACTATATACTTTTATAATATACAATCTGGTGAGTTTTGAAATATGCTTACATCTGTGAAACCATCGCTACAATCAAAATAATGAACATATCCATCTCTCCCAAAAGTTTTCTTCTGAGCTTTTATAAATAACCCCTGCCCCATCACCAGGCAACCACTGATTAATTTCGTTACTATCAGTTTTCATTTTCTAGAATTTTAAACAAGTAGAATTGTACAAATGTATTTTTTTGTTTTGTCTGGCTTCTTCCAGTCAGCATAATTGAGATTCACCTTTGTTGCTGTGTGTAAGAATAATTCATTTCTTTTTATTGATGAGTAGTATTCCACTGGAGAGAGAGAGACACACACACACACACACACACACACACACACACACACACACTAAAATTTACTTTTCCATCTATTAATGGATATCAGAGGTGTTTCTAGTTTTTTGCTTATACACATAAAGCATCTATAAACATTTGTGACCAAGACTTTGTGTAAACCTGTGCTTGGGTAAATACCAAGGAGTGGGATGGCCAAGTCATATGGTAAGCATAGAATTTTTTTTTTTAATGAACCATTTTTCTGTCCTGTCCCTGTGTATGGTAGATGCTCACTCTCTCATACTTTCTGGATGGCTTTATCAGATTAAGGAAGTTCCATGTTTTTTAAACTATACTTTAAGTTCTGGGATACATGTGCAGAACGTGCAAGTTTGATACATAGGTATACATGTGCCATGGTGGTTTGCTGAACCCATCAACCTGTGATCTATCTACATTAGGTATTTCTCCTAAGACTATCCCTTCTCTAGCCCCCCAACCCCTGACAGGCCCCGGTGTGTGATGTTCCCCTCCCTATGTCCATGTGTTCTCATTGTTCAGCTCCCACTTATGAGTGAGAACATGTGGTGGTTGGTTTTCTGTTCCTGTGTTAGTTTGCTGAGAATGATGGTTTCCAGCTTCATCC
>NC_045445.1:78262288-78263800 GCF_002776525.5 Piliocolobus tephrosceles
CTGTTCCTGTGTTAGTTTGCTGAGAATGATGGTTTCCAGCTTCATCCATGTCCCTGCAAAGGACATGAACACATCCTTTTTTATGGCTGCATAGTATTCCATGGTGTATATGTGCCACATTTTCTTTATCCAGTCTATCATTGATGGGCATTTGGGTTGGTTCCAAGTCTTTGTTATTGTGAACAGTGCTGCAATAAACGTATGTGTGCATGTGTCTTTATAGTAGAATGATTTATAATCCTTTGGGTATACACCCAGTAATGGGATTGCTGGGTCAAATGGTATTTCTGGTTCTAGATCCTTTAAGAATCACCACACTGTCAAAATAGTTTCCAAAGTGGTTGTGTATTTTACATTTCCACTAGCATGGAAGGAGAGTTCTAGTTGGCCCACATCCTTGAAAAGACTTGATATTATCAAACTTTTAAATTTTAGCCCTTCTATTGGGCTTATAATTATATCTCATTGAGATTTTGATTTGTATTTTCCTGAAAATTAATGATGTTTGGCACCTTTTTCTGTCACAGTTTGCCATCTGTATATCTTATTTAATAACTGCCTGTTCAAATAGTTTGCCCATTTACAAAATTGGGTTGTTTTTATATTATTAAATTGTAAGAGTTATCTTATTTATTTTTTATTTTTTTCGTGAAAGTAAGATTTTTATTTCGTAAGATTTTTCGCTGGGTGCAGTGGCTTACGTCTGTAATCCCAACACTTTGGGAGGCCGAGGCGGCTGGATCACCTGAGGTCGGGAGTTCAAGACCAGCCTGACCAACATGGAGAAACCTCGTCTCTACTAAAAATACAAAATTAGCCAGTTGTGGTGGCACATACCTGTAATCCCAGCTACCCAGGAGGCTGAGGCAAGAAAATTGCTTGAACCCAGGAGGCAGGGGTTGTGGTGAGCTGAGATCGCGCCATTGCACTCCAGCCTGGGCAACAAGAGCAAAACTCCATCTCTAAATAAATAAATAAATAAATAAATAAATAAATAATTTTTTAAAGATATTTCTCAGGATTCTTTTTCAAATATAACCTTTTTTTTTATTATTTTGGTAGGTTTTTGGGGAACAGGTGATGTTTGGTTACATGAATAAGTTCTTTAGTGGTGATTTCTGAGATTTTGGTGCACCCATCACCTGAGTAGTGTACACCATACCCAATGTGTAGTCTTTTGTCTCTTGCTGCCCCTACTCTTTCCCCCAAGTCCCAAAACTTCAAGGTATCAGTCTTATGCCTTTGCATCCTCATAGCTTAGGTCCCACATATGAGAACATACAATGCTTGGGTTTCCATTCCTGAGTTACTTCGCTTAGAATAATAGTCTCCAATTCCATCCAGGTTGTTGTGAATACCATTATTTCGTTCCTTTTTATGGCTGAGTAGTATTCCACATATTTCATATATATATATATACACACACACACACACACACACACACACACACACACACACACCACATTTTCTTTATCCACTCGTTCATTAATGGGCATTTGGGCTGGTTCCATA